>NC_133325.1:775408398-775534782 GCF_042186555.1 Aquarana catesbeiana
ACCCAACAATTTGTCATCTAAAGAAAAAACAGCCTTGAGAAGTCTCAGAAAACGGGATGATATTATGCTGAAACAGGTCGATAAAGGGGGACAGGCAGCAATTATGGATCCACATATCTACGAGGAGGAAATTTTTCGGCAGTTAAGTGACCAATCAGTGTATAAAAAAGGTGACTAGTGATCCTACCTGGGGCATAAGAAAGTTAATTGAAAATATTTTAAAACCGGAATTGAAAGAAGGGATTATCGCTCGTGATCTCTTTGAATTCTTGTTACCACCACACACACACACACACACACACACACACACACACACACACACACACACACACACACACACACACACACACACACACACGTATTCCAGTCCTGTACACAATGCCCAAAACACATAAAGGACAGTCAATCACGACTAGGACGTCCCATAGTCTCGAGAAGAGACTCAATTTTTGTCCCCACAGCTCAATTTCTGGACAAGATTCTATCCCCCCTGGTGAAGAACACTAAAGCCCCATACACTCTCAGATTTTCTGCTGATTTTTGTCTTCAGATTTACCAAAACCATGTAGTGCAAGGGCCTGCCTGATTGCATACAAATTGAAACTCCTAAGGTTTGACCTCATTTTATTGTTTTGGTAAATCTGAAGGAAAAAAAAAAAAAAATCAGCAGAAAATCTGAGTGTGTATGGGGATTAGGGACAGTAATGACTTTTTACAAAAAATTTGGAAAAATTCACATTGTCATGGAGATGAGATTCTGGTAACATGGGATGTTGTGAGCCTGTATACATCGATCCCACACCAGAGTGGCATTGATGCGGCAATAGGACTGATCAGGAACAGTAAAGAGTACTCTGAGGCTGGGTTCACACTGGTGCGACACGACAGCCGTCCTACTTTGGATCCGACTTTGCCCTGCGACATGAAGCCGGCATGTGTCCGATTTTCAATGAACGGGGATCCGACTTGGATCCCCGCCAATGCCCGGCACTGTGTTTGGTATGAATCTTTAGGGGGAACTCCGCGCCAAATTTTAAATAAAAAACCGGCATGGGTTCCCCCTCCAAGAGCATACCAGGCCCTTGGGTCTGGTATGGACCTTGAGGGGAACCCCCTACGCCGATAAAAACGGCGTGGGGGTCCCCCCCAATCCATACCAGACCCTTATCCGAGCACACAGCCCGGCCGGACAGGAATGGGGGTGGGGACGAGCGAGCGCCCCCCCCCCCCCCCCTCCTGAACCGTACCAGGCCGCATGCCCTCAACATGGGGGGTTGGTGCCTTGGGGGAGGGGGCGCGCTGCGGCCCCCCACCCCAAAGCACCTTGTCCCCATGTTGATGAGGACAAGGGCCTCTTCCCGACAACCCTGGCTGTTGGTTGTCGGGGTCTGCGGGCGGAGGGCTTATCGGAATCCGGGAGCCCCCTTTAATGAGGGGGCCCCCAGATCCCGGCCCCCCACCCTATGTGAATGAGTATGGGGTACATGGTACCCCTACCCATTCACCTAGGGAAGTGTCAATAAAAAAAAACCACAGTACACAGGTTTCAAAATTAATTTATTGGGCAGCTCCGGTATCTTCTTCCGACTTCTCCCGGTGTTCCGCCTCTTCTCCCGGGCCCCGCCGCTATCTTCTTCCAGCTCTATTGCCAGCGAGGGGCCGGTCTGCTGCCGCTGTCTTGTCGCCGCTGTCTCGCCGCTTCTTCTCTTCATCTCTTCTTCCGATGTTGACACGACGCTCTCCCCGGCTGGAATGCTCTCTGTGCGCTCTGCTCTGACTTATATAGGCGGTGACCCCGCCCCCTTATGCCGTCACAGTCTCTGGGCATGCTGGGACTGTGACGGCATAAGGGGGCGGGGTCACCGCCTATATAAGTCAGAGCAGAGCGCACAGAGAGCATTCCAGCCGGGGAGAGCGTCGTGTCAACATCGGAAGAAGAGATGAAGAGAAGAAGCGGCGAGACAGCGGCAGCAGACCGGGCCCCTCGCTGGCAATAGAGCTGGAAGAAGATAGCGGCGGGGCCCGGGAGAAGAGGCAGAACACCGGGAGAAGTCGGAAGAAGATACCGGAGCTGCCCAATAAATTAATTTTGAAACCTGTGTACTGTGGTTTTTTTTTATTGACACTTCCCTAGGTGAATGGGTAGGGGGTACCATGTACCCCATACTCATTCACATAGGGTGGGGGCCGGGATCTGGGGGCCCCCTTATTAAAGGGGGCTCCCGGATTCCGATAAGCCCTCCGCCCGCAGACCCCGACAACCAACGGCCAGGGTTGTCGGGAAGAGGCCCTTGTCCTCATCAACATGGGGACAAGGTGCTTTGGGGTGGGGGGCCGCAGCGCGCCCCCTCCCCCAAGGCACCAACCCCCCATGTTGAGGGCATGCAGCCTGGTACGGTTCAGGAGGGGGGGGCGCTCGCTCGTCCCCACCCCCATTCCTGTCCGGCCGGGCTGCGTGCTCGGATAAGGGTCTGGTATGGATTGGGGGGGACCCCCACGCCGTTTTTATCGGCGTAGGGGGTTCCCCTCAAGGTCCATACCAGACCCAAGGGCCTGGTATGCTCTTGGAGGGGGGAACCCATGCCGGTTTTTTATTTAAAATTTGGCGCGGAGTTCCCCCTCAAGAACATCTGAGCACAAGTCGCGTGCCGAAGTCGGATCATGCAAGACGGCAATCCGACTTTGATCCGACTTCAATGATAGTCAATAGGCTGAAGTAGGATCAAAGTCGGACCAAAGTAGTACAGGGAGCATTTCCAAAGTCGGAACGACTTGTGTCGGACCAGTTAGGACGGCTCCCATAGGGAAACATTAAATTTCACACGTCATGCGACATGAGCTCCCAATGTCGGAGCGTTTGTCGGACCAGTGTGAACCCAGCCTGAGGCCCAAATTGTGTTTGAGAAACTGTTGCGAGTAGTTTTATTCAACAATTTTCTGTGTAAAGATCAGTTTTTTTGTGCAACTCAATGGGGTTGCGATGGGCTCGAATGTTGCCCCGCCATATGCTTGCGCATTCATGAGCGAATTCAAATAAAAAAAAAAAAAAAATTCCTCGTGGCGCTATATAGATGACGTGTTTGGGATATGGCGGGGCAACATCGAGTCGTTAAAAGTATTTGATGAAATGTTGAATGCATTCTGTCCCGATATTCAATTTAAAATTAAATATTGGTGGAAAAATCAGTTCCTTTCAAGGATTTACATAGATCAGAAATCAACTCTGATCTATATATAAAACCGACAGAAACCAACTCTTAGGGCCCTTTCACACTGGGGCGGGGGTCAGCGGTAAAGCGCCGCTATTATAAGCGGCGCTTTACCGCTATTATAAGCGGCGCTTTACCGTCAGTATTCGGCTGCTAGCGGGGCCGTTTTACCCTCCGCTAGTGGCCGAGAAAGGGTTAAAAACCACCGCAAAGCGCCTCTACAGAGGCGCTTTGCCGGCGGTATAGCCGCGCTGTCCCATTGATTTCAATGGGCAGGAGCGGTATACACTTCGCTCCTTCACCGCTCCAAAGATGCTGCTAGCAGGACTTGTTTTCCCGTCCTGCCAGCGCACCGCTCCAGTGTGAAAGCCCTCGGGGCTTTCACACTGGAATCAAAGCAGCGGCACTTTCGGGTCGGTTTGCAGGCGCTATTATTACCGCAATAGCGCCTTCAAACTGTCCCAGTGTGAAAGGGCCCTTATTGTTTGACAGTTACCATCCACCACACGTGTTTAGATCAATTGTAAGGAACCAATTACTGGAGGGTGACACATATAGTCAGTGATGAGATTAGAAAAATCAGATTGGAAGAAATGTGCCAGAAGTTTAGGGAACGAAAGTGTCCATTGAGGATGATCTCACAGGAGGCTCTAAAAATAGACTGCCCTTTCCATTTCAGTTTCATAGTTATAGTGATAAAATATAGGCACAATAAAACATTAAGGGATTCCCTAGTTAGATCTGAATATAAGGCTAGGTAGGACACACGAAAAAAAAAAAAAAAAAAAAAACATTTTTGGGGAAACAAAAAAAGTAAGGGATATTATCCCTGTCTTAACTGTATTCAATGCAATCTATTACTCAAAAGGTGATTATTACATATACCCCTCTAGTGGAGAAAGGGTTCTAATAAAATGGTTCTCACATGTCGATCCTCATATGTGATTTACATCCTCACATGCCCTTGCAAATTGATTTATGTCGGGGAGACAAAAAAAAAAAAAAAAAAAAAAAAAAAAAAGGACAGAATAGCCCAACATAGAATTACCCATTAGACACAAACAACCCGTTTGCTGGTATCCTGACATTTCCTAGAACAGGGACATCAGCATTCGGACCTTCGTTTTATGGTTTTGGAGGAAGTGTTTAGGGACAAAAGAGGGGGGGGGGGGGGGGGGATTTGACAGGATACTTAAATTAAAGAAAAGAGAGGTATGGTGGATTAACAAGTTACAGTCTCTGTATCCTAACGGAATGAATAGAGACTGACTTGTATCTGTTTCTATGAAAAATTGGCTAAATCTACAACTCACTCTTTTCTTTCTTATGCCTCGTACACGCATTCCGAATATCGTACGGCCTTCTCGCCTAAATAGTCGCAAGTAGAAATTGAATAGCTAATAAAGTCACGAAAATTCTCGTATGACAGACAAAACATCGAAAGCGATGTCATGTGTTGTAATATATTTGTATTGTATTTTCGGACGGCAACTATACTGACTAAACGAAAATCAAACGATCTGAAACCGTACGAGGAAAATTTGTGTATGCCCGATCGAATAATATCGGATGAACGGTCGTGATCGGCTGTCAAAAGTAGTGTACACACGATCCTTCCTCGGACGACCGTTTTCGTACGATATTCGGATCGTGTGTATGGGACATTAGACTCAGTGGAACTACACGGGACTAGATACAGGGAATACAATTGAGGATGATCAACTTGAATACAGACCTTTATGCAGTCTAGTCATAAATTAAAGGGGTTGTAAAAGGTAATTTTTTTATTTTTTAAAAATAACAAACATGTTATACTTACCTCCACTGTGCAGCTCGTTCTGCACAGGGTGGCCCCGAACCTGCTTTTCTGGGGTCCCTCGGCGGCTGTTTCAGCTCCTCCCCGCAAGAACTAACCACCTCAATGCGAGCTCCCTCGCATGGTGGTTAGTTATTGCGGGCGCGCTCCCGTGATACAGCCGGCGGCTATAGCCGCTCGCTGTATCACTCGGCCCCACCCCCCAGCGCGCCGCGTCATTGGATGTGATTGACAGCAGCGCGAGCCAATGGCTGCGCTGCTTCCAATCCATCCACTGTAGCCAATCAGCGGCCAGGCTGAGCAGCGGAATGGATGGCGGGAACGAGCAGCCGACTTTCGAGGGGTCAGGTAAGTAAAACGGGGGGGCTGGGGGCGGCGGTATTGTCAGTAGTTTTTTCACCTTAATGCATAGAATGCATTAAGGTGAAAAAATTTTTACCTTTACAACCCCTTTAAGCAGAATATTACCGATACTAGTGATTTTGTTTAGATAGTATAAGTATAATATCTGTGACAATGTTTTTTGTTCACATAATTTTTGGTCTGATTGTATATTATTGGATACATCGAGTGTCTTTTTGATTGATTTCTCCTTTTTTTTTCTTTGTCTTTTTCTTGCAACTTTCTTGCAGTTGTTTATTACTGTTTGTTCTTTTTCTCTTATATTGAATATGTGTACTACTGTCATATACTGATTGCTAACCATGTGATTGACCTCCCCATAGGGGGTTAATACACATGAGGTTCACGATGAATGAATCGGGTATGAGACATGTGGTGTTATACCCTGGGTTGGGATAAAGGCATGATGATATCCAACAGAAGGTTACACATAGCCTGACGAAGCACAGTGATCTTTGTAACTGTGCAGTAGCATATTGGTATTAAAAGTTTGTATTTTTGAACATTTTCAGTAAACGGTTTGCAGCAAATATAAATATATATATATATATATATATATATATATATATATATATATATATTGTGAGGGGTTAGCTCGGCAGCGGGTGTGTGTGACCCCCTGGATGGGTTCACCACACAAAATCAGGCACAGCAGACAGCTTGGTAGGTGAAACAAAAACAAAGTTGCGGTTTATTCAGACTAGATGCATTGAAAAATACCAGAAAAACAAAAAGAAACATGAAAAGAAATCCTGGTCAGCTTGACCGCTTACTACACACGTAGATTCCCTAACTAACAACTGGGTGCAGCCTTGTGCTGCCCCAGACCCTATCTCTCTTTGAGAAGTTTTGCCACACAGGCGTTAACTCACCGCAAAGCTCAGATACCACACTCCCCAGTCTACACAATCACAGAACTGGTTCCAGGATGGAGCATCTCCCTAAGCCTGCTGGGGTGTTTTCTATAGGTCTTAATGAGCCCACTTACTTCAGCTGGGCTCATTAACTCTTCCCCTGCAGGACTCCCAGCACTCCCCCTAGTGGTATAAGTCAGCATAAAGCCTGAATCTAGGGCATACATATTTTCCATCCTGGATGCAACCAGGTGTTTTTACCTGCCTGCTGTCACATACCCCCCCCTCTTGTTTCAACCTTGGGGTTGGAACACACGCAGTCAGGCACGCATGTACTCGAGACAAAGCATCCACATTCCCCATTTTAACGCCAGGGCGATGCTTTACTGTAAAGTTGAATTCCTGTAGGGCCAGGAACCACCTATTTATCCTTCTATTGGTCTCCTTGTTTTGAGCCATCCACTTTAAAGGAGCGTGATCAGTTACCAGGTCAAAGTGCCTACCTAATAGATAGTACCGAAGGGAATCTAGAGCCCACTTCACAGCTAAACACTCCTTCTCAATTGTGGCGTAATTTACCTCATGGGACTTCAATTTCCTGCTGAGGTAAATGACTGGGTGCTCTTCCCCGTTCCAGACCTGGGACAACACTGCTCCCAACCCAACGTCTGATGCATCAGTTTGTACAACAAAGTCCTTAGAGAAGTCTGGGGAGTACAACACTGGCTGGCTACATAAGGCGGTTTTTAATGACTGGAATGCTGCTTCAGCCTCTGGGGACCATTTGACCATGACAGACTCTTTCCCTTTTGTCAGGTTGGTGAGGGGCACAGCCTGAGAAGCAAAATGGGGGATGAATCGCCGATAATAGCCAGCGATTCCCAGAAAGGCTCGTACCTGTTTCTTGCTGTTGGGACGTGGCCAACTCTGTATGGCCTCAACTTTATTGACTTGAGGCTTTATCACTCCCCTCCCAATAGTGTACCCCAGATATTTGGCCTCCTCCTGTCCAATGGTGCACTTCTTTGGATTGGCTGTAAACCCAGCTTCCCGTATGGAGTCTAAGACTGCTTGCACTTTTGGCAGATGTGAGACCCAATCTGTGCTATGGATAATCACATCATCCAGGTAAGCTGCAGCATACTTCTGATGGGGCCTCAGAATTTTGTCCATTTTCCGCTGGAATGTTGCAGGTGCATTCTGTAACCCAAACGGCATTCTCTTGTATTGGAACGCCCCATCTGGGGTTACAAACGCCGTTTTCTCCTTGGCCGACTCGGCCAGGGGAATTTGCCAATACCCTTTGGTGAGATCGAGAGTTGTCATGTATCGGGCTGTTCCCAGCCGGTCGATCAACTCATCTATACGCGGCATGGGGTAGGTGTCAAATTTTGTAACTTTATTCAATTGTCGAAAATCGTTACAAAACCGCCAGCTCCCATCTGGTTTGGGCACTAGTACGATAGGACTGGACCAGTCACTCTGGGACTCCTCTATCACACCCAATTCCAGCATCCTTTGAACCTCCCCACGTATTGCCTCCCGTCGGGCTTCTGGTATTCTATAAGGTTTTAGTTTTACCCTTTCTCCTGGCGGGGTAATAATATCATGCTCTACGCCAGAGGTTTCTCCCGGTAGCTCAGAGAAAATCTCTTTGTTGCGAAGTACAAACTCTTTAACCTCCTGTTTTTGGGGTTTCGATAAGGAGACTGCGATTCCAACCTCAGGAACAAAGCAATCAGACTGGACCGGTGACAAAGTCTCTGCGACTAGGGATTCCCTATCCCTCCAGGCTTTCAGCAGATTGACGTGATATACCTGTTCCGGCTTTCGCCTTCCTGGCTGTCTAACCCTATAGTTCACCTCACTCACTTTTTCGAGAACTTCGTATGGACCTTGCCATTTGGCCATGAATTTGCTTTCAACCGTAGGGACTAGCACCAATACCTTATCCCCTGGGGAAAAAGTACGGGTCTTGGCCCCACGGTTGTACACTCTCTGCTGTGCTAACTGCGATTGGGCCAAATGTTCCTTTACGATTGGCATTACCTGTGCAATTCTATCTTGCATCAGGGCGACATGCTCAATCACACTCCTGTGGGGAGAACTCTCATTTTCCCAAGTTTCCTTGGCGATATCCAGCAGTCCTCTTGGGTGTCTCCCATAGAGTAACTCGAAGGGTGAGAAACCCGTAGAGGATTGGGGTACCTCCCTAATGGCAAACATCAAATAGGGTATTAGACAGTCCCAATTCTTTCCATCTCTATCCACCACCTTCTTTAACATTTGTTTTAGGGTTTTGTTGAATCTTTCAACCAACCCATCTGTTTGGGGGTGATACACAGACGTACGTAATTGTGTCACTTTGAACAACTTGCATAGTTCTTTCATAACTCGGGACATAAAAGGTGTACCTTGGTCCGTAAGCAGTTCCTTACAAATACCCACACGGCTAAAAACAAGTGATAGTTCTTTGGCTATGGTTTTGGCCGAGGTATTTCGAAGAGGAATCGCTTCCGGATAACGGGTGGCATAGTCCATTATAACCAAAATGTACTGATGCCCCCTAGCGGACTTCATTATCGGACCTACCAAATCCATTGCGATCCTCTCAAAGGGGATCTCAATGATAGGAAGAGGTACCAGCGGGTTACGGAAATGTGGCATAGGTGCCGATTTCTGACACACAGGGCAGGAGGAACAATAATTTTCTGTTTCCTTCATGACCCCAGGCCAATAGAATCTCTGCAATACTCTCTCTCTGGTTTTCTCTGTCCCCAGATGACCTCCAAGAATGTGCCCATGGGCCAATTCCAACACCAACTTCCGGTAAGGTTTGGGCACCACAAGTTGCTCAACGGTTTCTTCTGCCCTTTGAGCCACTCGATACAGTAGGTCCCTTTCCACAGTGAAGTACGGGTAAGTGCAAGTTTTTTCTGGGTTCACTAACTCGCCATCTATTTTCACCACATTCTCCCGTGCCTTTATTAGGGTGGGGTCTTTTAACTGTTCTGTGGCAAAATTTTCCCTGTGAACCTCAAGATCTGAAAATTCCACAGACGGCATGTTTTCATCTGAGGATGTTGGCTCCTCCCCATTTTCTCGAGTTTCCCCTGCCAATACCGACAAGGGAAATTCTGGAGAGTCCTCACCACTCTCAGAGGAATTCTGGTCATCATCTTTCTGGTCTATAGGGGCACCAGTGGGGGGCTCAGGACAATCCCAGAGTTCCCAGAACATTGGAAAATCCCTTCCCACAATGGCATCATGTGGTAAGTGAGACACTAACCCCACCTGATGAGAGAGGTTACCTTTGTGGGTCTCAAAAAACACTGAAGTTACAGGATACTCTCGGGTGTCCCCATGCACACAAATAACAGCCACCTTGTTATTCCCAGAGACCACTGTAGTAACTAATTCAGCCTTTATCAATGTCACCAGGCTACCTGAATCCAGCAACACATCCACATTTCTACCATTAATACACATTTTACATAAATGTTTCTCAGGTCCCCGAATGGCAGTACAAGCGACTGTCGCAAACATCGACTGACGTCTGTCCCTTATAAAGTCACATTGCATAGGTTCATCCACAACTGGGCAATTAGCTGAAATATGTCCCTCTTGCCGGCAGCGGTAGCAAATAATCTTTTTCGCTGCCTCTTGCGGCCTGGGCTTCCCGGGCCGCTCCCGCCAGACATTAGGTTGAACCCCCACCTTCTCACTCTCTCCACCCTCACCCCTTGGAGTCATCTTACCCGCCACTGGGGATGGTCTGGTCTTAGGGTGGAAAGTCCGTGAGTCCCTGGAAGAGGTGGTCAGGTTCTCTGTAGCCAAGTACCTCTCAACCAGATCCACAAGCTTATCTGCAGTTTCTGGGTCTCCATGGCTTACCCACTTTTGGATGGCAGTAGGAAGAGCTCTCAGGAAACGATCCATAACAACACGTTCCACAATGTTTGGTGCGGTCAAAGTCTCTGGCTGCAGCCACCTCCTGCTCAGGTGAATGAGATCATACATTTGAGACCTGGGGGGTTTTCCAAGCCGGAAAGTCCAGTTATGTACACGCTGAGCCCGGACGGCCAGGGTGACACCCAGCCGTGCCAATATTTCTGTTTTTAGCACCACATAGTCTTTTGCTTGGTCCGGCTCTAGGTCATAATAGGCTTTCTGCGATTCCCCTGTTAACAGAGGGGCCACAAGTCCAGCCCACTGCTCCTTAGGCCACTTTTCCCTTTCAGCAGTCCTTTCAAATGTGGTCAAAAACACCTCCGGATCATCCTCTCCAGTCATTTTTGTCAGTAAACGGCTCACACCAAAGGATGCAGTATTAGTGGAACCACTTGCCTCACTGGTCTGCGGCCGTTGCTGCATTAATGTCTCGATTTGTTGTTGGAGTCTCTGCTCTTGCTTTTGTAACAGCTCTATGAAGCGGGCCTCAGATTGCTGCTGGGCTTGTTGCTGAGCGTCCAGACTCTGCAGTTGAGCTTTCTGCTGAGCTTCCAGACTCTGCTGCAAAGTTGCATTTATCTGCTGCTGGGCTGCAAGGCTTTGTTGTTGAGCTGCAAGGCTCTTTTGCAAACCTGCATTTGTCTGCTGCTGATTTGCATTTGCTAGAGCCAGCTGTCTCAGTATCTCCTCCATGCTGGCCTTAAAAAAAACTGCCCCTGCTTCTCCACCAACTGTGAGGGGTTAGCTCGGCAGCGGGTGTGTGTGACCCCCTGGATGGGTTCACCACACAAAATCAGGCACAGCAGACAGCTTGGTAGGTGAAACAAAAACAAAGTTGCGGTTTATTCAGACTAGATGCATTGAAAAATACCAGAAAAACAAAAAGAAACATGAAAAGAAATCCTGGTCAGCTTGACCGCTTACTACACACGTAGATTCCCTAACTAACAACTGGGTGCAGCCTTGTGCTGCCCCAGACCCTATCTCTCTTTGAGAAGTTTTGCCACACAGGCGTTAACTCACCGCAAAGCTCAGATACCACACTCCCCAGTCTACACAATCACAGAACTGGTTCCAGGATGGAGCATCTCCCTAAGCCTGCTGGGGTGTTTTCTATAGGTCTTAATGAGCCCACTTACTTCAGCTGGGCTCATTAACTCTTCCCCTGCAGGACTCCCAGCACTCCCCCTAGTGGTATAAGTCAGCATAAAGCCTGAATCTAGGGCATACATATTTTCCATCCTGGATGCAACCAGGTGTTTTTACCTGCCTGCTGTCACAATATATATATATATATATATATATATATATACATACATATACATATACACACACATACACACACACATACACACACAAACTTCTCCAGAGCCCCACTAAATTTAGGGAGGAGAACAAAAAAAAAAAAGCCTCAACAGGAATTGCACGATAATATAAAAAACAAAAATAAAACCCAAAACATTATTCCACAAAAACAAACAGTCATTAAAGCATTTTAGTCATTCAAGCAACAAGATGCACGATCACTTAGATATAATAGACATACTTCAATTCCAAGAAGGCAAAGTGAAATCGACGCGTTTGCGATTTCTCACTTCCTCGGGATCGGTATCCTAATAACCAATACTTCGATACAAAATACACAGCATTACAATAATATGACATAGCGCAAAACAAAATAAAAAGTATAGCCCCTATTTAGTTCAACTGTACATGCTACAAAAGGACTTATGCTCACTTGTTAATGAATATACATTTCCCCATTTCTATTAAATGGTCTCTGGAAGCTTGGTTTGTGCTCTGACATGCACAGTTAACTGTGGAACCTTATATAGATAGGTGTGTGCCTTTTCAAATTATGTCCAATCAACTGATTTTACTACAGGTAGACTCTAATCACCCTTGATGTTTTCTATAACTTGATTGGTGGAAACAGGAGGCACCTGAGCTCAATTTTGAGTGTCATAGCAAAGTCTGAATACTTATGTACATGGGATTTTTTTTTATTTTTAATAAATTTCACGTCGTCATTATGGGGTATCGTTTGTAGAATGTTGAGGAAAATAATGACTTTAACCCATTTTGGAATAAGGCTGCAACATAACAAAATGTGGAAAAAGTGAAACGCTGTGAATACTTTCTGGATGCACTGTAATACGTAACACCCATATCAAACATTTATGGTAAACAACACAAAAACTATATATGCCAACGGATGACACTGTACTTGCCCATTCCCATGTAAGCAGAGTACATACCTTCCGATTGTCTATACAGTCTCTCATGATATCTAACTTGATCTTGATGTCTAGATGCCTCTTCTTTATGTCGCGCCTTTAAAAAGACAAAATCATGTGATAAAGGACTAAAATTATAAGTCCACCATTTTATAAAAACACATGGGAGGAGGAGGAGAAGAAGAAGAAGAAAGGAGAAAGAAGAAACCAACAGCCCTTCTGTGACTTATGCCCTGTACACAGTCAGATTTTGTGGGAAATTCCGACTGTGTGTGGGCTCCATCACACATTTTCCATCGGAATTTCCGACACACAAAGTTTGAGAGCAGGATATAAAATTTTCCGACAACAAAATCCGTTGTCGGAAATTCCAATCGTGTGTACACAAATCCAACGCACAAAGTGCCACGCATGCTCAGAATAAATAAAGAGATGAAAGCTATTGGCTACTGCCCCGTTTATAGTCCCGACGTACGTGTTTTACGTCACCGCATTCAGAACGATCGGATTTTCCGTCAACTTTGTGTGACCGTGTGTATGCAACACAAGTTTGAGCCAACAACCGTCAGAAAAAAAATCCATGGATTTTGTCAGAATGTCCGATCAATGTCCGACAGTGTGTACAGGGCATTAGTGTACCGATGACATGTTGTTGTAATACATTTCATGCTTTGACTTCCTTCATCCAATAATGATAACCAAACTCAGCAGAACTTGTTCTACTTTTAACAACTTTAAAACAATTCAGTATGAGATTTAAACTCTTTAAAACAGTTACCTGCAAAACTATGTAAAAGCCCAACTCCGGGCTCTGCAGTATGTTATGCTTTTTCTTTTTATACTCGCCTTTTCCAGATGTCTTCAGGGCACTCATGCAACACACAGGGTTCTCTTAAAATGGTTGTAAACGCTAATTCATAACTTTTCCCCGTGCAATCGAGCCTAGAGTAATTTACATGTGCATGACTTTCATATGGCTCCAATGTGCACCCTTCAAAAGAAATCGCAGATGTTTACTTCAATGACGTCACCGGGGCATGCACATTTTTGCCTTCATTTACGGCACGCTTCGCGGGCTGTCAGTCTGTCTATTTTTCTTGTGCCGTGCCTTCATCATCAGCAGGTAATCTCGCAAGATTACGCTCCCATTTTTCTGATACGCCCCATGTAACTTGCACGTCACAGGGGCTGCAACAATCGGCATATGCTGAGGGCAGGAAGCAGACGGGAGCTAAAATAGCGCAGCCTACAGGTGGGATACATAGAGAACGAAACTACACTGGAAAAACAGCAATAGGCATGGTAGGTGGATAAATCGGATTGTAATGCGTTGTAAAAAGTATAAATTGGTGGCCTTATAGTTGCAAATGATTTGTGCACTGGAGTTTACTTCCTCTTTAAGATGGCCACTCTCATTCAGGCAGCGACGCGATTGAAGAAAACCCTTCCCACCACACCAGGGGGTGTGTAGGTGCTGGAGTCTGTCACACAATCCACAGTAGATATGGATGCAACATGTTTGAAGGCATGGGAAACTCCCACTGTAGCCTGAAAAACCACTTCAAAAGAGAAGGACGTCCTTAAAACAGGGCCTCCAACCTTTCATCTATGAAGCCTTCAAAGACCAGGAACTCATCCACCAGAACAATCAGGGCATTCTTTTAAGGGAAATCCCTGAAGGAAGACAGGCCAGGGGTCAACAGCAGTAGAACCCAAACTCTTGTAAAATTCCACCTCCGTGGAGGTACTGTTGAAAAAACACTTTGAATGAAAAAGCATTTTCTTCGGGTAAACCCAATTGTCATACATCATTTCTTGACAGGCAGGATGCATTAGAATAGACTTGGGATGTTTTGGCGACTGCCAGAATCCAAAACCAATAACTTTAGGGAAAGAGGGTTCCACCAGTGGTAACTTCAGCTTAGTTTGTATCACATCAGCCAGGAAACCCATTGCCATCTGTCTCAGACAGCCCTGGACCCCAAGATTACACCTGGGAGGACTAGTTCACGAAGGATTCCCAAACCTTGACAGCTCAATCCTCATCTTGGAGGATGTTCCCCCAATGCATCATCCTCCTGCAAAAAGGGGAGGAGGGAAATAATTGCACCTATGTATGCATCCTAGGACTTCTGAGCCACCAAGAACCCCTAAAATGATCTGGAAATATCCCTCCCCACCCTAAGGCCATGGCTCGCCAAGGATCTGTAGGCCTGCTATACCTCCAGAGGGAATGGTCACCCAGCTGACGGGGTATAGGCGCAAATTAAAACACTTTAAGTGTCCCAATGAAGACGTCATGACGAAGCGCATAGGATGGGGATTGTCCGATATCATGCGAGTATGGAGACTCGCTCACAGCCCATGTATGCAGCTGGAGATGAGACTTCTTATGAAGCTATATTTTTAAGCGTCAAATGTAATACTTCATTTATGCGAGTGTGATGATTTTATCAATAGTTTTATGCGATGACAATTCTTTTTTCATGTTTCCGCCCACATTTGTCTACAAAAGTCATATTGAGAAGGTCTTTTGGAGGATACACCATCGTCGTGGATTGATTGAGTGAGAGTTTGACCCACTTGTTCTAGTCATTAGTCACTAGTTCTGGTGATGGTTTCACTTGGGATGTTTGCACTTTGGAATGAACACCTACTGAGAAGACTTATGAAATTGAAGATTCAGAACACAGGACACTGTTGAAATAACACTTTTTATTGTGACAATATCGCACAAGACACTTTTGAAGCACAGGACACATATTCATGTACTGGATTCACTTTTTTTTTTTTTAATATAATTACTTGGTAAACAGGGAGAAGAAATGTGTTGTAGTTAGCACGGTTTATACAGTATATTATTGATTTATAACTGGGGAGGTATCAATTGATGCGCCTTTAAACAGCAGCTGCTACTCTAATAGATTTTGGTGATCCGTGGCTCATACACATTTTTTTCCATACTTTGAAAGCCGACAATCTAATGCAATAACTACTTACCAATACTTCAGTAACTTGTGCTGCCAAAGAACCACCCTGAAAATTGAAGACAGACGACAACTGCCATTACATTAACCAAATACATTTTAAACAGTGAACAAAAAACAAAACAAAAAAACAATTATAGTAATAATCTGGAAGCTAATATGCAACTCTTCTTTGCTTGTATGTCCCCAAAGATCCTCCTCAAAATTGACGAGATTCAAAATTTTTCCCCCCCATTTTGGATAGGGAGGGTTATAACCCGTTAGTTTATTTTTTGCCAACTGTGTCCCATTGAGATTTCCCTTCACTTCCTGTCCCACAGCCAAAACAGGACATGAGGAAAACCCTGCAAATTAAAGGGGACCCCCAGGTCACCAGAAGTAATGTCCCCATTGGTAGATTTCCCCTCTATTACTTTTTTTTTTTTTTTGAGGACAACTTTGGGCTTTAAAGCGATAGTAAACGCTGCCCCTCAAATGCGGTTTCCTTATAAAGCCAATATAATACAGCATTCTAACACATTCTGCGTTATAATTAACCACCTTCGCATTTTTTACTTTTTTTTTTTTGCAGCCGCTTTTTTAATTCTTGCTTCCCGGGATAAGCCTGCGCCATGTTAAGTAGAGTCTTTGAGTCCCCAGTACACTATACTTCCCTCCCTTTGTTATTCCTTGCCGTAATCTAGTGCGTGCGCAGTGATTTCTTAGCCAAACCTCGTTTTCATTCCGGTGCTACTATGGCAACAGTGCCCCACGTATTACAGCAGACCTGTTTTCCCTCCTGTGTGCCGCGCTATGTTGGTGTTAACACCCCATGTGATGTTGAAAAGCAGGGTGGATAAAAACCCATTAAAAAAAAAAAAAAAAGTTTTTTTTGGATCAAATTTATTGTAATAAAATGTTTTTGGAGTAAAAATCTATCTATCTATCTATCTATCTATCTAAAAGATAGTTTTCTATTTAAAGGTACATTAATAATTTACTTTATTCAGCATGAAGTGGAGCTTAGTTATATAGCAATTTAAATTTTTGGTAAACTCAATGATTCCAAGCTCTGCAAGCTAAGATAACATGTACTGACTGCATTGATGCATTCACACAATGTCACAGTAACCACGAGATAAAACAAAGTTCAGGAATATTCCTTTATCCCATTGTTTTGCTAATCTATGTACACTACAAACTGTATGATTGAATCAGTTCCGATATCGCTGTTTTACTAATCTGACAGCTTATTATTCTAAGTAGGAAAACTTCATTTTGTTTGCAAACATTAAAGATTCTAACAGCAAGAATAAGTCTTTACATTTAAAGAGCACCTGTCATTTCAGAGCCATCATGGCAGCGCCTGTTAGCGGGCATCCACTCACCTGCTGCCACCATGTCTCTCACCTTGTTGTGTCACTGCCACATCACCAGCCGTCCTATTAAAGTGAATGGGACTGTCGGTGAGTCAATAGCGGGTCAGAGGAGGAGCCACTATGGGGCAGAAAAGACAGTTGCTCTTTAAAAATTAAAATAGAGCCGATTTAAATCAAGCCTTTTTACTATTGATTTAAAATCGATTTGATTTAAATCAAATCCACCCTGGTTGAAAGTCACCTGGGGTGCATCAGGAACTTCTGAATGGGGCTGTAATCTCGCCGCAGTGAGGAGATGATGATGGAGCCATGGCATAGTTATGAATGGACTGATGGCACAAAGAGTGCTGTAAATCAGGGGAAATATGCGCATGTGACGTAAAAAAAATGAACAAATTACAAGCAAAACAGATGGGGGGGGGGGTTTACTACCACTTTAATTTTACTTTAAATAACTGGTAACCTGGACAAATAGAGAGGATGAATCATCCTAATGGTGGCACAGACAGCAATAAAGACTGACAGGGGTTCTAATCCCTTTCCACTCTACCCAAAACTAAAAGTTTGTCTTTAGCTGTAGTTTAAGCAAGTGTTAAAGAGAAGGTGTGGAGCGGTTCTTAAATCCTGGGGTTTGAGTGCTCCAAACTTACTCTAACCAATACCCTGTATAATTAAACAGACTTTGCATCAATTATAAAATAGGGCCGAAACAACTAATCGATTATGGAAATAGTTGTAAACCAATTTCATAATCGATTAATTGACCAGCTGATTAGTTGGCCTGCATACAGAATGCACTATTTGTTTACATATATGAAAATACAGTGCAGCACACATACAGCTCAGTACACCGTCCACACATGTCAGTAAGTGCCTGAGAACTTGTGAATGTGTGAGGAGCAATGCCTTATGGGACATGTAGTCCTGGGCAGAAAGCGAGTGGTTCTAAAAAGGCAGAAGTTTTTTTTTTTTTTACCTTGCTATAGGGGCACCCTATACTATACTTTGCAGCTTGCTATAGGGGCACTCTAAAGGCAGAGGAGCCAGAAGTGTCGGTGGGGAAACCCAGAAGAGGAGGCTGCTCTATGCAAAAACATTACACAGAGCAGGTAAGTTTAATGTAAAAAAACAAAAACACACTTTAAAGATTGTGTGCAGGGAAGATCAGCATCTGAACCCACAGAAGGCTGATAGACTGGGAGGTAATAGTATGTATGTATGTATGTATGTATGTATGTATGTATGTACACACACATATACACAGTGGGGACGGAAAGTATTCAGACCCCCTTAAATTTTTCACTCTTTGTTATATTGCAGCCATTTGCTAAAATCATTTAAGTTCTTTTTTTCCTCATTAATGTACACACAGCACCCCATTTCGACAGAAAAACATAGAATTGTTGACATATTCAGACCCTTTGCTCAGTATTTAGTAGAAGCCCCTTTTAATCTAATACAGCCATGAGTCTTTTTGGGAAAGATGCAACAAGTTTTTCACACCTGGATTTGGGGATCCTCTGCCATTCCTCCTTGCAGATCCTCTCCAGTTCTGTCAGGTTGGATGGTAAACGTTGGTGGACAGCCATTTTTAGGTCTCTCCAGAGATGCTAAATTGGGTTTAAGTCAGGGCTCTGGCTGGGCCATTCAAGAACAGTCACTGAGTTGTTGTGAAGCCACTCCTTCGTTATTTTAGCTGTGTGCTTAGGGTCATTGTCTTGTTGGAAGGTAAAACTTCGGCCTAGTCTGAGGTCCTGCGCACTCTGGAGAAGGTTTTCGTCCAGGATATCCCTGTACTTGTCCGCATTCATCTTTCCCTCGATTGCAACCAGTCGTCCTGTCCCTGCAGCTGAAAAACACCCCCACAGCATGATGCTGCCACCACCATGCTTCACTGTTGGGACTGTATTGGACAGGTGATGAGCAGGGCCTGGTTTTCTCCACACATATCGCTTAGAATTAAGGCCAAAAAGTTCTATCTTGGTCTCATCAGACCAGAGAATCTTATTTCTCACCATCTTGGAGTCCTTCAGGTGTTTTTTTAGCAAACTCCATGCAGGCTTTCGTGTGTCTTGCACTGAGGAGAGGCTTCCGTTGTGCCACTCTGCCATAAAGCCCCGACTGGTGGAGGGCTGTAGTGATGGTTGACTTTCTACAACTTTCTCCCATCTCCCGACTGCAACTCTGGAGCTCAGCCACAGTGATCTTTGGGTTCTTCTTTACCTCTCTCACCAAGGCTCTTCTCCCCCGATAGCTCAGTTAGGCCGGACGGCCAGCTCTAGGAAGGGTTCTGATTGTCCCAAAGGTCTTCCATTTAAGGATTATGGAGGCCACTGTGCTCTTAGGAACCTTAAGTGCAGCAGAATTTTTTTGTAACCTTGGCCAGATCTGTGCCTTGCCACAATTCTGTCTCTGAGCAGTTCCTTTGTCCTCATGATTCTCCTCATTTACTCTGACATGTACTGTGAGTTGTAAAGTCTAAAGCTGGCCATACACCTATAGATTATCTGCAGATTTTCTATGGTTAGATGGAAAAAGTGGAAGATTCCTCCATCCACACAGTTTAGCGAACATGGAGAAATCTGTTGCACTTTTTCCATCTAACCATAGAAAATCTGCAGATATTCTATAGGTGTATGGCCAGCTTTATATAGACAGGTATGTGGCTTTCCTAATCAAGTCCAATCAGTATAATCAAACACAGCTGGACTCAAATGAAGGTGTAGAATCATCTCAAAGGACAGAACCCGAGTTAAATATATGAGTGTCACAGCAAAGGGTCTGAATACTTAGGACCAGGTGATATTTCAGTTTTTCTTTTTTAATAAATCTGCAAAAATGTCAACAATTCTGTTTTTCTGTCAATATGGGGGGCTGTGTGTACATTAATGAGGGAAAAAAATAAACTTAAATGATTTTAGCAAATGGCTGCAATATAACAAAGTGTGAAAAATGTAAAGGGGGTCTGAATACTTTCCGTCCTCACTACACACACATATACTTTATAATATATTATCTGCTCTTTTGTACTAAAAAGGGCAAGTTTTAGTTTGTTTAACCCCATTAGAACAGGTGATACAAAAAAAAAAAAAAAAGGGGAGCATGCTGCTGCTACTAAACGTCTTAGGCTCGGGTCACATCTATGTGTTTTTTGGTGCTTTTTGCAGAAACACTACATGGTTTCCTATGGGACACATTCACATCCATGCTTTTTTTTTTTTTTAGCCGCTGCGTATTTTTGGAAAAAGGTCAAGGACGTTTTTCAACACAAAACTGTTTTTTTTTTTCTTCTTTTTTGGTTCAATAGATTTCAATTGAGAAGCTGCAAAAAAGCATGTAGTGCACTTTTGCAGCCATTTGTGTTTTTAATCTGCCCAACAACAAATTGTCCAAAAAATAAATATTAAAAAAAAAAAAAAAAAAACCATAACAAATGCAAATTGCAAATCACACCAAAATCGCGTGTGCAGAAATGCAAAACACACAGCAAAAAACACTGCAGAAACGGATCAAAAAGCAAACTGCATAGCTGTGAACCAAGTCTTATGCTGGCCATACATGTAACGATTTTCAGACGAGAATACTCATATGAAAAATCTTTGTACATTCGCTATAATGAAAGAATGTCATTTGAAAATTTTCACTTGCTAATAACATTCAGTTTTAAAATGAATGTCATCTCTGAACGAAAACCACAAACACTGTCTGACAATTCCTTTCACCAAGCAGTTTTCTATTCTGCTCCTTCGAATTTTCCCGTCACTGTGGTTGAAAACGAACGTGGATTCGACTGCATTTACGATTAGAAAATCGAACGACTGCTCTTAATATTACATTTTTTTTTTTTTTTGAAGGAAGACATTGTTTTTGTACGGCCAGCATATAATATGTTACAGTTCCATCTGAAAATCAGTAAAACAGTCTTTACATTTTTTTTTTTTCTTTAAACAGTATAGGTCACCGAGCCCATGTGAGTAAGGTCCCTTTCACACTGGGGCGGTTTGCAGGCGTTAATGCGCTAAAAATACCGCCTGCAAACCGCCCCTAAACAGCCTCCGCTGTTTGTTCAGTGTGAAAGCCCGAGGGCTTTCACAATGAAGCGGTGCGCTGACAGGAGAAGAAAAAATCTCTTGCAAGCCGCATCTTTTCAGCGGTGAAGGAGCGGTGTATTCACCGCTCTTGACCATTGAAATCAATGGGACAGCGCGGCTATAGCCGCGCTGTACGAGTGATATTAACCCTTTTTCGCCCGCCAGCAGGGGGTTAAAACCGCACCACTAGCGGCCAAATACCGCAGTAAAACAGTGCTAAAAATAGCGCTGTTTTACCGCCAACGCCCCCTACCGCCCCAGTGTGAAAGCAGCCTTAGCCCTAAGGGCGCATTCATGCCACAACGCTTTATTAAAAAAGGAGAAGTCCAGCCTGAGCTCATTCAGCTGGGCTTCCCCTATAGGTCACAGGAGTGCAACCTGTTTCGCATTCCTGTGACCCGTTTTCAGCAGAGATCGGTCTGAAGTCTGCTCTCTGCTAACGTCACCAATATCAGTCCAGGCACCGCGTCATCCCGACTGTCTAGATTTGCCAGCTGCCTGGACTGATGGCAGAATCAGCCTCTCAGCGAGCCCCTGAGATGGACGCTCCCCGCCCCTCCACAGGTCAGCACTCCAATGAGCGTGGAGGAGAGCTGCTGATTGACAGTCAGCATCTCTCTGCTCAGAGAGGTTCTCAATTAAGAGGCGTCAGGGGACAGATGCAGCATATTTTAGGTAAGTATAAGTGGTCAATAAAAAAAAAAAAAAAATAAAAAAAACCACCCCACACACACAAAACATACTTCTCTTTTAATACATGCATATTTTGTTTATTTGTAATGTGTTGGTGTGCACTTGTTTTTACACATTTTTCTTGCCTTGTAGAATTTATATGGGTTTTCGTGCACTTGAATGTGTTGCACCAAAAATAAAAATATATGTTGCTTGCCGTACTTTTTTTTTTTTTTTTTTCTCTCTCCAGTGCTGGGCAAATGTCACACGCTGATGTGAACTGCATTCATATGGAAACATTTTTGGTTGTCATCCATTGGGAATGCGCTCACAAAAGCACCCCAGCGTATCCGGTGTGGAAATAACCCGATTGTATATATAGACCTGTACAGAATAGAATGTTTATATCTGCCTGAAGCTCCCCCTCCAAATGACATCCTTACTTTTCCTCGGCCGACACCTGTGGAGGACCTCGGAGGACTGGGGGGATCCGGCTCACGATTCCTCCACTCTTTGGCTTTTTCAGCATACTTCTCTTTTTCTTCCACCGTCAACAACTACAAATTGGGGATTAAAGTAATGCCATTATATAGGAATGCAAACAGGTCAACTTTGGATGATTGGAGCACATTACAATTTAAAATGTGTAAACCCTCACAAAAACAAGCCATTCCTTTAAAGACAGAAATGAAAGGCAAACATTTTTTGTATAGATATATGAAAACATTATAAATATACACTCAGCGGCCCCTTTATTAGGTAACCCTTCCTAGTACCGGGTTGGACCCCTTTTGCCTTTAGAACTACCTTCATTCTTCATGGCGTAGATTCAGCAAGGTGCTGGAAACGTTCCTCAGATTTCAGTCCATAGTGACACGATAGCATCACGTAGTTGCTGCAGATTTGTCAGCTGCGCATCCATGATGTGAATGTCCCGTTCCACCACATCCCAAAGGTGCTCTACTGGATGAGATCTGGTGAGTGTGGTGCTCTATTGGATGAGATCTGGTGAGTGTGGTGCTCTATTGGATGAGATCTGGTGAGTGTGGTGCTCTATTGGATGAGATCTGGTGAGTGTGGTGCTCTATTGGATGAGATCTGGTGAGTGTGGTGCTCTATGGATGAGATCTGATGAGTGTGGAGGCCATTGGAATACAGGGACCTCATTGTTCAGTGGTGAGATGATTGGAGCTTTGTGAAGGAGCCATCAGAAGATGGGGACACTGTAGTCATAAAGGGATGGACATGGTCAGCAGCAATATTCAGGTAGACCGTGGTGTTTAACTGCTTGCCGACCAGCCGCCGCAGTTTTACTGCAGCAGAATGGCACAGCTGGGTGAAACGACGTTACCTTACGTCGCTTCGACTTTTAACCACTAGGGGCGCGCCGCACTGTGTGCCCGGAACCGATGCGAGTGCCCGGGAAACGCAAAGACTGCCGGGCTCCCGCGATCACTCGTGACAGGGCGAGAACCGGGATCTGTGTGTGTGTGAACACCGATCTCTCTCTCTCTTCCTAGTCAGTTCCCTCCCCCTACAGTTAGAACACACACTAGGGAACACAGTTAACCCCTTGATCGCCCCCTAGTGTGTACCCCTCTTCCCTGCCAGTGACATTTACACAGTAATCTGTGCATTTTTATAGCACTGATCGCTGTACAATTGTCAATGGTCCCAAAAATGTGTCAAAAAAGTGTCCAATTTGTCCGCCGCAATATTGCAGTCCGATAAAAATTGCAGATTGCCGCCATAATAATATATATATATTTTTTTTTTATTTATTCAAAATGCCATAAATCTATCCCCTATTTTGTAGACGCTATAACTTTTGCTCAAACCAACCAATATACGCTTATTGAGATTTTTATTACTAAAAATATGTATGAGAATACATAACGGCCTAAACTGAAGAAAAAAAAAAAATATGAGGGCTATTTATTAGAGCAAAAAGTACAAAATATTGCGTTTTTTTTCAAAATTATTGCCTTTTTTTTGTTTATAGCGCAAAAAATAAAAAAAAACAGAGGTGATCAAATACCACCAAAAGAAAGCTCTATTTGTGGGGAAAAAAAAAAAAAAGGACGTAAAATTTGTTTGGGTACAACGTTGCACGACCGCGCAATGGTCAGTTAAAGCGACGCAGTGCCGTATCGCAAAAAAAATGGCCCGGTCATTGAGCAGCCAAATCTTCCAGGGCTGAAGTGGTTAAATGATGCTCAATTGGTACTAAGGGGCCCAAAGTGCGCCAAGAAAATATCCCCCCACACCATTACACCACCACCAGCCTGAACCGGTGATACAAGGCAGGATGGATCCATGCTTTCATGTTGTTTACGCCAAATTCTGACCATACCAGCTGAATGCTGCAGCTAAAATCGAGACTCATCAGACCTGGCAACACTTTTTCAATCTTCTATTGTCCAATTGGTTATCCTGTGCGAATTGTAGCCTCAGTTTCCTGTTCTTAGCTGACAGGAGTGCCACCCGGTGTGGTCTTCTGCTGCTGTAGCCCATCTGCTTCACGGCTTGAGGTGTTGTGCGTTCAGAGATGGTATTCTGCATACCTTGGATGTAACGAGTGGTTATTTGAGTTACTGTTGCCTTTCTATCATCTGGAACCAGTCTGCCCATTCTCCTCTGACCTCAACAAGGCATTTTCCTCCACACAACCGCCGCTCACTGGATATTTTCTCTTTTTTTGGACCATTCTCTGTAAACCCCGAGAGATGGTTGTGTGTGAAAATCCCAGTAGATCAGTTTTTGAAATACTCAGACCAGCCCCGTCTTGCACCAACAACCATGCCACGTTCAAAGTCACTTCAACCCCTTTTCTTCCCCATTCTGATGCTGTTTGAACTTCAACAAGTCGTCTTCACGACATCTAGATGTCTAAATGCATTGAGTTGCTGCCATATGATTGGCTGATTAGCAATTCGTGTTAAAGAGGAGGGCCCATCAAAAAAAAAAAAAAAATTAAAAAAAGGTCAGCAGCTACAAATACTGCAGCTGCTGACTTTTAATTGGACACTTACCTGTCCCAGCGATGCGGGGGATCGAAGCTCCGCTCGCCTCCCCCTCCGTTCAGCGGCGCCGGCTTTGCAACTGTGGGCGCCGGGCTGTGGCTTCACAGCCTGGCACCCACTGCGCATGCGCGAGCGGCGCCGTGATTGGCCGCTCAGTCACCTGGGACCTGTAATGGGTCCCAAATGATTGACAAGAGGGAGGGAGCAGAGCCGAGCCCTTCCCGTGCCGAGGGGGAAGTGATGTCACCAGCCCAGGCACTGGAAAAGGCAGACTACGAGGGTCCCCTTAGCATCAGGCAATTAGAGGTGAGTAAAAAAAAAAAAAAAAAAAAAAAAAAAAAAACGGAGTTACTTACCGGTAACATCCTTTTCCAGGAATCTTTCAGGACAGCACCATAGAGAGACACCGGCTCCTCCCCTCTTAGGAAACACCGCCATTCAATATTTAAATCTCATCCTCCCAACGGCCCCTCAGTTCTTCACGAGTTCCTCCGGCCAGCTGGGGAGACACAAGAATACGTCATACAAATCTTTATCTTACCTGACGTTCTCATGCGATGAGTTCTCATAGACAATCAAAAACCTGGGTGGGTACTAGTGCTGTCCTGAAAGATTCCTGGAAAAGGATGTTACCGGTAAGTAACTCCGTTTTTCCCCATTCATCTTTCAGGACAGCACCATAGAGAGGATAAGCGAGCACCTTACCTTAGGGAGGGACTACTGCCTGCAGCACCTTACGCCCAAAGGCTTGGTCTTTGGCTGACAGCAGGTCCAATCTGTAATGCTTCACAAACGTGGAAAAACTGGACCACGTTGCTGCTCTACAGATCTGCTCCGGAGAAGCACCAGCCCACTCTGCTTGAGAAGTTGCCACTGCCCTGGTGGAATGTGCTTTAATACCCTCCGGGGGCTCCAAACCCCCGATTACATAGGCCTGGCTAATGGCCAACCTTAACCATCTGGCTATTGATCGTCTAGAGGCTTTGAACCCTTTCCTAGCCCCTGAAAACAATACAAAAAAAGAATCGGATTTCCTAAACTGTTTTGTACTATCTAAGTACTGAAGGACGCACCTTCTAACGTCCAGTTTGTGAAAAATATGCTCCTGTTCCCTCACAGGATTCGAACAGAAGGTAGGTAAAATAATTTCCTGGTCCCTATGAAAACTAGAGGCCACTTTTGGTAAAAAGGCCGGATCCGTTTTAAAAATCAAACGGTCCGGAAAAACCTGAAAAAAAGGCGCCCTAATAGAAAGGGCTTCGAGTTCACTTACTCTCCTTGCTGTGGTGATCGCCACCAAAAACACAGTTTTGAGGGTGATCAACTTCAAGGTACAGGATTCCAATGGCTCAAAAGGATCCCCTGTAAGAGACTGTAAAACTAAGGAAAGATCCCACACTGGGAATGGGGAACTTTTAACAGGCCTCTGTCTGCCTAAAGCTCTAAAAAACCTAGCTACCCAAGGATCTATAGCTAGTGGCTTTTCCAGGAAAACGCTTAGTGCCGATACTTGTCCTTTCAAGGTGCTAAGGGCTAATCCTTTGTCCGCTCCTGCCTGCAGAAACTCTAATACTGCTACAGAACTTCGTACATCGAAGGAGCTTTCTGTGCACCAACTGTTAAAGCGTTTCCACACCTTTAGGTAAATGGCTTGCGTCTCTCTTTTCCTGCAATTTAGGAGAGTTGTCACTAGCCGATCCGAGAAACCTTTGCCCTTTAGCAATTCTTCCTCAGTAGCCACGCTGCGAGGTTCCATCGCTCCACCTGAGGGCAACAGATTGGACCCTGAGAGAAGATCCTCCCGGATAGGCAGAATCCAGGGAGGCTCCACTGTCAGACTCTTCAAGAGGGAGAACCACGGCCTCCTTGGCCAGTGTGGTGCGATCAGAATGAGGGTTGTGTCTTCTGACCGAAATTTTCTCAGAACTGCTGGAATCATTACGGGAGGGGGGAAGGCATAACACTTTGAGAAACGCCAGCTCTGAGCTAGTGCATCCACCCCGGCTGCTCCGTCCCATCTGTTTAGGGAAAAGAACAGACGAGCTTTCGTATTCGCCTTTGAGGCGAAGAGATCCACGGAGGGGACCCCCCACTTCCGAGCAATCATCTCGAAGATGTCCTGGTTCAAGACCCAGTCGCCTTCCTTCAGCATTTTTCTGCTCAGAAAATCTGCTACGTGGTTCTGCTCCCCCTTCAGATGTATTGCAGAGAGAGAGAGAGAATGCTCCCTTCGGCCCACCTGAGGATGGATTCTGCCAGACCCCACAAGGATCTGCTCCTGGTTCCCCCTTGCCTGTTGATGTAGGCCACTGCTGATGAGTTGTCCGAACGGACCCTCACATGCTGCCCCAGGAGTTCTCTCTGAAAAGCTCTGAGAGCCAACTCTATTGCTCTCAGTTCCCTCCAGTTCGAGGACTTCTTTGCGTCTTCTTTTTCCCAGGTGCCTTGCATCATCTGGGAATCTAGGTGTGCTCCCCACCCTGTGCCGCTCGCATCGGTCGTAACCGTTCTGGACACTGGAAGAACCCACTCCAGGCCCTGTGAGAGATTGGACCCTTTCCTCCACCACCAGAGGGACCTTTTGACCTGACTTGGCACAGATATAAGGGAGTCCAGAGATGCTGGACTGTGGTCCCAGACACTCAGAATAAACAGCTGTAGGGGGCGAAAGTGCAGCCCTGCCCACTGAACTGCCGGAAGCGTGGAAGTCAGTAAGCCCAGTGCTGACATTGCTTTCCTTACTGAGATCTGACTGCTGCCCTGGAGCAGTAATATTGCTCTGTCCACCTTCTGGATTTTTTCTGCTGGAAGGAACACTTTTTGTTTTGTCGAATCCAGTACATAGCCCAGGAAGGTGATCTTTTGGGCCGGAACCAAACTGGATTTTTCCAGGTTCAAGAGCCATCCCAGGTTTTCTAAGCTGTCTCTTGCTACCTGAAGATCCTGGTACAACTGCTCCGGGGAAGGAGCAAACAGGAGTAGGTCGTCCAGGTACGCGACTACAGAGATGCCTCTGAGCCGCAAGAAAGCCAGGACCTCCACCATCACTTTGGTGAAGATGCGGGGGGAAGAGGATAGTCCAAAGGGGAGTGCTTTGAACTGTAGATGAAAGGTTCCTTCCCCAGTTTTCACCGCCAGTCTGAGAAACCTCTGGTAACTTTCTGCGACTGGAATGTGCAGATAAGCGTCCTTTAAGTCTATTGACGCCATGAAGCAATTTGGGGGAAGAAGCGCTTTCACCGAATAGACAGAATCCATCCGGAATTTCCTGTAGGTAATTGAGACATTCAGAGGCTTCAGATTCATGATAAGCCTGAATTTTCCCGAAGGCTTGCGGACCACAAAAATGTGGGAGTAAAAGCCTCTGCCTATCTCCTCTACAGGAACCCTCACTATCACCTCTTGTTCCTCTAACTCCTGTAGGGAGGATAGAAGAGCTGACGCTTTCTCTGCACACTTTGGCAGCTCGGTGACTAGAAGTCTGTGCTGAGGAGGTTCTGAGAACTCTAGCTGGTAACCTCTTCTTATGATCCCTAACACAAACTGGTTGGAGGTGATCATCTCCCATTGTGGGAGGAAGGCCCCCAATCTTCCTCCCACCGTGGTTACCCCGTCATTGGGTCTTCTTGGGCTGTTCAGGAGGGCGAAAAATCGCCCCTCCCCGCCCCTTACCCTTCTGCCCCCAAGCTTTTTTCTGCCGCTCTCCTTTTGGGGTTTCAAACTTTCTCTGAGGGCGAAACTTTCTTTTAGCCTGCTCCCCAAACTTCTTTTTAATGGGAAAGGCCTTTTTCTTATCGGCCGTCCGGTCTAAAACGGTCTCTAAACCTGGGCCAAACAAGAGATCTTCTGTGAGGGGAATTCCACAGAGTTTAACTTTAGACGCGCTGTCTCCTTGCCACGTCTTAAGCCATAGGGCCCTTCGAGCCGAATTAGTGAGGGCTGAAGACCTTGCGGACATGCGCACTGATTCGGCGGAAGCGTCCGCAATATACGCTACACCCTTAAGTAGCATGGGAAAGGAAGCCAAAATAGTCTCTTTTGGCGTTCCTGCCTCAATATGCGCCTTTATCTGCGTAAGCCAATATTCCATATTGCGGGCCACTACTGTGACCGCCATGGCAGGCTTAAGGTTTCCCTGTGACGAATCCCAGGACTTCTTTAAGAGAGAGTCCATCCTTCTGTCCATGGGGTCTGCAAGAACCCCCATGTCCTCGAAGGCCAGATCTGTTTGCCTGGAAACCTGAGAAAAAGCAGCATCCAGCCTAGGGGTCTTATTCCAGACTAGAGACTCCCCTTCTGAAAAAGGAAACCTTCGCTTCAAAGCCCTTGAAAAGAAAGGTTTTCTCTCAGGATCTTTCCATTCATTCTTTATGGCCTCAACCAATACATCATGGACTGGGAAATCCTTCCTTTTTTGTTCCCCAAGACCTTTGTACATTTGGTCATGGAGCGATAACACCTTCTTTTCTTCCTGAATTCCCAAAGTGGTGTGAATAGCTCCCAAGAGCTCCTCCACTTCGTCCAGGGAAAGCTTATAGCGAGAGGTTTTTGTGGATTCCCCATCCACCTCCTCCACATCCGATTCCCTTTGAGAATCTGAAGCGGTGCTATCTGGCTCCTCCTCAATTTCCACTCTGGAGCCCCCTGGTCTCTCTCCACTAACAGAGGGAGTATCCACTGGGCTAGGTGTAACACTCTGCTGCACTGGTAAAGGACTGCTTTGGGCTTGCGGCAACTGGAAGCTAGAAAAGAGTGCCTTAAAGGACTGAAAGGTGCTAGAAAGCTCTTTGACGGATGCAGCAAGATCTGTACCCTGTTCTGCTGCCTGTTCCCTGACTAATCCATCAATGCACTCCTTGCAAAGTGCCTTGGTCCAGAATTCCCCCATACTAACTCTACAAGAGGGGCATTTTTTCTTTGAACCATGAGGCGACTTGCTTTTCTCTGTGGCTTTCTGAAAAAGAAAGAGAGAGAGTCACCATAAATGCCCAATCCCACCAGTGCTTTTACAGAGGACCACCAGGAGTGCCCCCCCCAGGAGCAACCACCACCAGGGTCCCAGACACACTCCCCTTCCCCCCCGACCACCAGTGAGGGGAGAACACCCGTGAAGCTATCGGGATTTAGGTAAGGGAACACCACCCCAGGGTTCCACTTACCTTAGCATGGCTGGTGCTACTGTCTCCTGGAGCAGTTCTAGAGACCTCTGTCTCAGACATGTCCGCTGAGGATGGTGGTCGATCGTTTCCCCCGACAGCTGACTCTACAGCAAAGCAAGAGGGTCGCACCAGCCGAACGCTCGGTCCGTTTTCTTTCCCCGCGTCCGGAACCGGAAGACGCGGAATCGTCGGAAGTGCCCGCCCTCGCCGGAACTGACGTCACCCGTCATCCGACCCGGCCATAGAGCTTCAAACGCTGGCTGCTTGAACAAGCAGGAGAGACTCAGGCACTTCCCACAGCGCCCCCCTGGGCAGAAGAAACACGGACCTCCTCAGCTGTCTCCTTCCCCAAGAGAGGCTGAGGCGCGCCAATTCAGTTTTAAAAACAGGTAAGTATGGCTTCCCCAGCCTTTACCTAACTGAACAAACAATAGTAGAGGGAAAGAGCTAGAGAGACCCGACTCCCCCTCTTCCTCACACAAAATCTTTGGCTTCAGTCTCCCTGACTGATCCGCCACGGTTCCCAAGCAGTGTCTCCCCACCGGAGGAAACACCTGAACTGAGGGGCCGTTGGGAGGATGAGATTTAAATATTGAATTGGAAGGCGGTGTTTCCTAAGAGGGGAGGAGCCGGTGTCTCTCTATGGTGCTGTCCTGAAAGATGAATGGGGAAAATTTCCAAATGTTTTTTTTAATTTTTTTTTTTTTTTTAGGCAGTCATTTTTTTTTTTTTTTTAGGGTGGAACACCACTTTAACAAGCGATTGAACGGATGTACCTAATAAAGTGTCCGGTGAGTGTATATTATTTTATTTTTTTATAAGTGATCTTATGACCTCTGTTCTCAGCTGCATAAGGGACTTTGAGAGCTGGGGGAGGAGAAGGAACAGCACACTGAGCTTCACAGTGAATGACTGAGCAGCTGGGGCGGGGGGGTGTCAGGGCAAGTCTGATTATTGGATGAGAGCAGGTTGAGTTTCCAGCACAGAAAGAGAACTGACCACTCTGTGCTCTCCTGCTTAGTGTGGTCAGTTTTTAATAGGAAAGCAGAGGGACTGGCAGGAACACCGGGGATTTCACACAAAGGAAACAATACAAAGAGAACAGAATATTAATTTTTATACCAGTACATGGTACAGCAGACACATATCAGGAATATGAAATGCTGGGGTAAAATTCTAGAACAAGAAAAAAAAAAAAAAAAAAAGTCACAGACCCGCCAACCCCCCCCCCCCCCTTATCAGCATAGAGGGGGCTTCCTCGCCAAGATTACTCCTCTGGCTGCACAGCCAAAAAGCCCCCCACCCAGGTGTACATATGCCCCTTCCTGACCGCACTGCTACTGAGCCCCACCCAGGGACAGCTTCAGATACCCTCCTGGCTGCACAGCCCCCCCCCCCCCCCCACTCAGGTGCATCCGGGTGCCTCCCCCCCCCTCAGGCAGCACAGAAATAGAGCTGCCGCCCCCCAGATGCAATTGCAGATACCTCACTAGAGTACCCCTACCAGCACTCAATAGTACAGTTCTCCCACACAGGTGCATGTGCCGATCCCCCCCCCCCAGTACTCCCCTAGCTGCACAGCCATAGGGCCCCTCCCCCACTCAGATACCACCCTGTATGTAATGATGAGCTCAGGTGTGTTCAGAAGCCGCACCTGCAGAGCCCGTCAGGAAGTCGGCACAGCGGTAATCACAAGCAGTGGGGACGTTTCCTGGTCTCTGCAGCCGTGCACCGGGAAATGACTCACTGCATGTGATTAGTGCAGTGCCAACTTCCTGACGGGCTCTGCAGGTGCGGCTTCTGAACACACCTGAGCTCATCCTTATCTGTATGTACAGCAAAAGAGCTCTCCCATTCAGGTAACTTTGCATACCACCCCCCAATCAAAATGCACTGCTACCAACCCCCCCCCCCCCCCCCTCCTGACACTAAGGATGAACTCCAGCGTGTTCGCAAACTGCACATGCAGAGCCCGCCAGGAAGTCGGCACTGCGGAGCGCTAATCACAGGCAGTGAGACATTTCCCGATCTTTACAGCCGCGTATCGGGAAATGTCTCACTGCCTGTGATTAGCGCTCCGCAGTGCCGACTTCCTGGCGGGCTCTGCATGTGCAGCTTGCGAACACGCTGGAGCTCATCCTTACTGGACACCTGCAGATACGCATCTGGCTGCCCAACCATAAAGACACCCCCCCCCCCCCCCCGGTGTACAGAAGCCCCTTCCCAACTGCACTGCTACTGAGCCCCACACAGGGACTGCTTCAGATACCCTCCTAGATGTACAGCCCCCCCCCCACCTCAGGTGCATCTGCAGATACCCCACAGCCATAGGACCCCGCCCCCCCACTCAGATACCGCTCTGGATGTGCAGCTATAGACTAAAACACCTGCATGCACCCCAAGTACTCCCCAACTGGACAGTCATTGCACCCCTCCCCCATCACTTCACCTGCAGATACCTCTCTGGATACTGCGCAGCAATGGAGCGCCCCACTTTACAAATCCCCGACTGCACAGCCATAGGACCCCTCCCCCCCCACCGTACCCCTCAACTGCACAGCCATAGGACCCCTCCCCCCCACCGTACCCCTCAACTGCACAGCCATAGGACCCCTCCCCCCCACCGTACCCCTCAACTGCACAGCCATAGGACCCCTCCCCCCCACCGTACCCCTCAACTGCACAGCCATAGGACCCCGCCCCCCCACCGTACCCCTCAACTGCACAGCCATAGGACCCCTCCCCCCCACCGTACCCCTCAACTGCACAGCCATAGGACCCCTCCCCCCCACCGTACCCCTCAACTGCACAGCCATAGGACCCCTCCCCCCCACCGTACCCCTCAACTGCACAGCCATAGGACCCCTCCCCCCCACCGTACCCCTCAACTGCACAGCCATAGGACCCCTCCTCTACCAGATATCCCTAGTAGCTCCCCCCCCCCAATACCCTTTATCTCACCTATAGACACCCAGTACCCCTCCCCCACCTGCAGACCATAGTACCCCTCCCCCACCTGCAGACCAGGCCCCAGCTCCCCTCACTCACCGCCCAGTCCCCGGAGCAGTAGGAAATGGCGTCCTTCACCCCGCACACCGGCAGACCCCTCCGCCTCAGCTCCGGGATCATCTCCAGGGCGAAGAAGAAATAGGCGTTCCGGGAGGCCTTCTTGTTCGGCATGGCCGCTTCTCTTCTATGGAGTGGGGAAGGAGAACGGAGCTCCGCACAGGACCGGACCGCGCCGCCTCACGTGATCTTCAGGCGCCAAAACACCAGTCACGTGATCCACGTCCCGTCCCTGGCCTGCCTGGTGTGAGGTACCTGAGCGGGAGATCCGTCCAATCCGGGACACAGCTGTGATTACCGGAGTGATATAAGGACACACAGCGCTCCTCGGTGATTATTCTTTACAGAAATGGGTGTTTTCTTGTGTCCCCCCCACATAGTTCCCATGATAATGAGAGGCCTTAACAGATGTGTAAACTTTTATATGCTTCTGGTGATCGTACTAATGTATATACTGTGTGCTATGGATACCCCAGGTACACCCCCAATGTGGTTGCTAGGAGACTGCTCTAACAACTAATGATGCTGTGGTTTCTAGGACGCAGGCAGCTGTACATCATTGATTGCTAGGGCACAGGCAGTTTTACTTTATTCATTCATGTTAGGGAACAGGAAGTTTTACATCATTGGTTGCTAGGATACAGGCAGCTGTACAGCATTGGTTGCTATGACACAGGCACCTGTACCTAAATGGGTTCCTAGGATATAGACAGCTATACATCATTGGTTGGTAGGACACAGGCAGTTGTACATCATTGGTTGCTAGGACACAGGCAGTTGTACATCATTGGTTGCTAGGACACAGGTACATGTACCTCATTGGTTGCTAGGACACAGGCAGCTGTACATCATTAGTTGCTAGGACACAGGCACCTGTATATCATTTGTTGCTAGGACACAGGCAGCCATACATCATTAGTTGCTAGGACACAGGCAGCTGTATATCATTTGTTGCTAGGACACAGGCAGCTGTATATCATTTGTTGCTAGGACACAGGCAGCCATACATCATTAGTTGCTAGGATACAGGCAGCTGTATATCATTTGTTGCTAGGACACAGGCAGCCATACATCATTAGTTGCTAGGACACAGGCAGCTGTATATCATTTGTTGCTAGGACACAGACAGCCGTATATCATTTGTTGCTAGGACACAGACAGCCGTATATCATTTGTTGCTAGGACACAGGCAGCCATACATCATTTGTTGCTAGCACACAGGCAGCTGGGCTGTACAGCACCATTGGTGCAGGCAGCGCCCTGGGAATTATTGATGCTGTGCGGTTGTATGCCATTGTTTGCTAGGACACAGAAGATCCAGTGAGTTTTATTCCAAAAAGGAAAACAAAACTAGAGATTCAGCCCTTTAACAATTTGGGGTTCAAAGTTTTTTATTTTTTGCAAGAAGGAAAAGGTGCCAGAAGGCAGCTGGGCCACACAGCATCATTGGTTGCTATGATGCAGGTGGAAATGCAGTGCAGTTGGTCATTGGTTGCTAAGACACAGGCAGCTGGCCTGGAGAGCATCATTGGTTGGCATGGTGCAAGCCACACTAGCGTGGCTGTACACATTGGTCATTGGTACAGGCAGCTGTATTATTATTATTATACAGCATTTATATCTCAACAGTCATTGGTTGATTTGGTGCAGCCAGCGCAAGTGGCTTAGGAACCAAAGATGCTGTGAGTCTGTACGTCCTTGGTTGCTAAGACATAGGAAGCTGTGCATCATTGGTTGGTAGCACTTTTAGGATTTAGGGTTCAATTTTTTGGTAAAGAAAGGAAGGGGATTGAGGAAGACAGGTGCCAGGAGGGCCACACAGTGTCATTGGTTGTTATGGTGCATGTGGTGCCAGTGACCTGAAAACCAGTGATGCTGTGCTGATGTACATCATTGGTTGCTAGGAGGTGGCTGGGCTGCACAGCATAATTGGTTGTTAGAGTGTAGGAGGCACCAGCGACCTAGGAACCAATGATGCTGTACATCATTAGTTGCTATGTATTGTTATGGTGCAGGTGGCACCAGAGACCTAGGAACCAATAATGCTGTGTGGCTGTACATCACTGGTTGCTAGGACACAGGCAGCTGTGCATCATTGGTTGGTATGGTGCAGTCAGCGCCAGCGGCCTAGGAACCAATTATGCTTTGCAGCTGTACATCATTGGCTGCAAAGACACAGGTGGCTGGGCTGTACAGCATCATTGGTGGTTATGGTACAGGAGGCACTAGCCACCCTGTAATAAATGATGCTGTACGTCACTGGTTGCTAGCATACAGGCAGCTGTACATTTTTGGTTGCTAGGACACAGGTGGCTGGTCTGTACAGCCTTACATCATTAGTTGCTATGTATTGTTATGGTGCAGGCGGCACCCGAGACCTAGGAACCAATAATGCTGTGTGGATGTACATCACTGGTTGCTAGGACATAGGCAGCTGTACATAATAGGTTGCTAAGACACAGGTGGCTGGGCTGCACAGTATTATTGTTGTGATGGTTCAGGCAGCGCCAGCATCCTAGCAACCAGCTCAGTAACACTGCCCTGTTTGTATACAGGCAAGGGTATTGAGCTGCAGTGAGGACTGAGTGTCTGATATGGCTTCAGCACCCCCCCTTCACTGAGTGCTAACAGACGCTGTCCTGTCATTTTTGCCTCATTAGCAGGATGATCCCCCGTATACATACCGTATACAGTGCCTTGAAAAAGTATTCACACCCCTTGAAAATTTTCACATTTCGTCATCTTACAACCAAAAACATAAATGTATTTTTATTGGGATTTTATGTGATGGACCAACACAAAGTGGCACATAATTGTGAAGTGGAAGAAAAATGATAAATGGTTTTCAACATTTTTTACAAATATATATGTGAAAAGTGTGGGGTACATTTGTATAGCGTCCCCCTGAGTCAATACTTTGTAGAATCTCCTTTCACTGCAATTACAGCCGCAGGTCTTTTTGGGGATGTCTCTACCAGATTTGCACATCTAGAGAGGGACATTTTTGTCCATTCTTCTTTGCAAAATATCTCAAGTTCTGTCAGATTGGATGGAGAGCGTCTGTGAACAGCAATTTTCAAGTCTTGCCACAGATTCTCAATTGGATTTAGGTCTGGACTTTGACTGGTCCATTCTAACACATGAATATGCTTTGATCTAAACCATTCCATTGTAGCTCTGGATGTATGTTTAGGGTCGTGGTCCTGCTGGACCGTGTGTATGCTGCATCGGACTTTTGCTGGCTGAATTCCAGCCAGCAAAAGATTGAGAGCATGTTCTCAAGTTTTCGGTTGGAAAAAGTTCCTATCCGACAATGCGATCGTTTGTGGCAATTCCGACGCGCAAAATTCCTACGCGTGCTCGGAAACAATTCGACGCATGCTCGGAAGCATTGAACTTCATTTTCTCGGCTCGTCGTAGTGTTGTACGTCACCGCGTTCTTGACGGTCGTTAGTTCAGCGAACTTTTGTGTGACCGTGTGTATGCAAGGCAAACTTGAGCGGAATCCCGTCGGAAAAGCCATCATATCTTTTTCCGACGAGAAGTCCGATCACTGTATTTGGCTCCATCCATCTTCCCATCAAATCAGACCAGTTTTCCTGTCCCTGCTGAAGAAAAACATCCCCACAATATGATGCTGCCACCACCATGTTTCAGGGTGAGGATAGTGTGTTCAAGGTGATGTGCAGTGTTCGTTTTCTGCTGCACATAGCGTTTTGCTTTTAGGCCAAAAAGTTCAATTTTGGTCTCATCTGACCAGAGCACCTTCTTCCATGTTTGCTGTATCCCCCACATGGCTTCTCACAAACTGCAAATGGGCTTTCTTTCAACAATGGCTTTCTTCTTGCCACTCTTCCATAAAGAGCAGATTTGTGGAGTGCTAATAGTTGTCCTGTGGACAGTTTCTCCCACCTGAGCTGTGGATCTCTGCAGCTCCTCCAGAGTTACCATAGGCCCCTTGGCTGCTTCTCTGATTAATGCTCTCCTTGCCCTGCCTGTCAGTTTAGGTGGATGGCCATGTCTTGCTAGGTTTGCATTTGTGCCATACTCTTTCCATTTCTCTTTAGTTTATTGACAGACACAGCGCTCCATTATTCAGAACCATAGGGTTATACCGCCCCCTACAGGAGTAGGGCACTAGGCAGAAAAAAGACTTGGCTATGCCTATAGGCAGTCCTAGGTGGTATACACCCGTCTTTGCTATATGTCTTTAGTTTTTTCCACCTAGTCAGCAGTAAGGACCTAGTTCCCTGCTGGGATCTCTAGTCATGGCATTTTTTTTTGTTTGTTATTTTCTTTTTTCCTGGATTTTTCTCCGGTGAGACCTACAATCAACTGACGGGCTGGACACTAAGATCCAGTGGTCTCCCCAGCCTAGCCAGCGAGCGCGTGCAGACCGCAGCTACGCGCTCGGTCGGCCGCGACATAGTCCCACTGGACGGAGGCTGGCCCTGCGAGTTAAACGTCTTGCGAGGTTGCATACGATTGGGTTTCGGACCGAGTCGCAGCGTTCTTCATGGCCGACAGCCCCCTACTTCATTGGTGAGGGGATCTGTCTGGGAGTGTTACCCGCACGCTTCGCTGGATCGGTAAGTACAGGGCCCCCTCTTCTCCTTCCCTGGACGTGGTGCGGGGCGTGGGTACTCCCTGGGGTGGTCGGTCCCTCTGGGGTTCTCCTCCACCCCCCCCTCCCGTCCTTCCCGGGTTCGGCCCAGGCTTCTGGCCTAGGTGCTTTTTGGACACACTGTCCTCCCCCTTCCACCCTCAGTGTTGCTACTGGGGGGTATCCCTTGGGCCCACCTGCTGCAGTGGTTGGGCCTAGGAGGCAGGTGACTGAACGTCCACGATAAATTAAGTTGTGGCTTTACGGCCTACCGGGCATGCGCTGGGTGGGCAGCAGCAGGGCGGGCATCGGAGGCCACCCTTTTTTCTTTTTTGGGTGTCCGCTCTCCATTAAGCAGCTCAAATCGGTCCGTCCCCCACGCGGGCCGCGCACTCATGGTAGGTGGCCGGAAAGTCAGGCTACGGTTTTGCGGCCTACCAGCTGGGTGGGTGGGTGGCGGAGGCCACCGCTTCAGTTTTCTGGGAGTCCGTCCAGCGGCTCGGATTGGTCCAGTCCCCCCGTGGGCCACGCACTCACGGCAGGCAGCCGAAAATTTAGGCAGTGGCTTTTGCGGCCTGCTAGGCCTCATGGCTGCCTCCTAACAGAGGGGTGGTGCCGTGGGGGCTCTGAGGGCGAGCTCCTTTTGGGGGTCCCTTAGGTGGGCCGCTCTCTGTAAGGGGCCTCAGTTGTGCGTTGTGTGGGCGGCATTTGTCGGCATCCCCTATGTGGGGCCTCGGTCTGCGCCCCCCCCCCCAGTGAGAGGCCTCGGTCTGCGCCCCCCCTGTGAGGGGCCTTGGTCGGTGCCCCCCTCTGAGGGGCCTCGGTCTGTGCCCCCTGTGAGGGGCCTCGGTGGTACCCCCTGTGCTGGGCATCCGGCGCCCCCTGTGCGGGGCCTCGGTCAGCGTCCCCTGTGCGGGGCCTCGGGCGGTGGGAGTCTCAGTTGGTGGCCCCCTCCTGAGTTTTTTGTGGTGGCGCTTAGGCATATAGCCCAGTAAATGGCACCCCCCGCCATCCCCTACCTACTCTGTCTCAAACGAACCTATATCTGGCTCTGCCGCCACAGACGTGGCCCACCTTGCGGGGTTGGTGGCTATGCTCCCTGTCCTGTCAGGGAGTGACAATGATTCCTCCACAACTGCAGTGGTGCGCGAAAAGGCGCAGGTTGTCGCACTTATTACATCTGTGCAGAAACTTTTTACGATGGGGGATGCATCGGTGGCTGCGGCGGAGGGCCGGTTCCCCTTTGGCACCCATCAGTCGTCTTGCGCGGCGAAAGCGTTCCCTTCTCCCTCTTATTTTGTCAAATTTGTCCATGAAGACTGGGAGTGTCCAAAGTGCTCTTTGTGCTTTCTGAAAATGCTTGCTGTGAGGTACCCTTTTGAGGAGTCCCTCCTTCAGAAGCCATACTCTGCCATACCCAGTCATACTCGGCGATACCCTGCAATACCCTGACATACTCAGCCATACTCAGCCATGCTCGGCAATACTCGGCTGTATGTGGCCAGCCCGTGGAAGTCTCACACATGTGGTATCGCCGTACTCAGGAGTAGGAGAATCTATTTTGGGGTGTCATTTTTGGTATATACATGCTATGTGTTAGAAATATTGTATAATTGGACTTTGTGTTAAAAAAAAATGCGTTTTAACCACTTCCCGCCTGCTGGCCGTCATACGACGTCCTTGACTTTGTGCGGGGATATCTGAATGATGTCTGCAGCTACAGGCATCATTCAGATATCAGCTTTTTCAGCCGGCGATTGCCTACACCATAAGAATGATCACAGCGGCTGTTCCACTGCTTGAGCATTCTTACGGGAGGCGAGAGGGGACGTCCCCCCTCCCGCCACCCTCCGGTGCTTCTATCAACTCACCGCTACGATCAAAGCCAGGATCCTTCGTTTTCTTTTTTTATTTCAGGCTTCCAAGCCTAAAGGTGATTTGTGGGGTCTTATTGACATCATATCTCACTGTAAAGAGGACCTGTCATGCCGTATTCCTATTACAAGGGATGTTTACATTCCTTGTAATAGGAATAAAAGTGATCAAAATCTTTTTTTTGGAAAAAAGCATCAAACTAAAATAAAGTAAAATGAACAATAAAAAAAAAAACAAAACATTTTTAAAGCGCCCCTGTCCCTGCGTGCTCGCATACAGAAGCGAAAGCATACGTAAGTCCCGCCCACATATGAAAACGGTGTTCAAACCACACATGTGAGGTATCGTTGCGATCGGTAGAGCGAGAGCAATAATTTTGGCCCTAGACCTCCTCTGTAACTCAGAACATGTAACCAGTAAAAAATGTTAAAGTGTCGCCTATGGGGATTTTTAAGTAGCAAAGTTTAGCGCCAATTCACGAGCGTGTGCAATTTTGAAGGGTGACATGTTAGGTATCTATTTACTCTGCGGAACTTCATCTATCACATTATGCAAAAACATTGGGCTAACTTTTTTTTTAAAGCACAAAACTGTTTTTTTTTTTTCCAAAAAAAACACGTTTGAAAAATCGCTGCACAAATACGGTGCGAGATAAAAAGTTGCAACGACCGCCATTGTATTCTCTAGGGTCTTTGCTAAAAAAAACATATATAATGTTTTGGGGTTCTTTGTAATTTTCTAGCAAATAAATGATGATTTTTACATGTGGGAGAGAAATGTCAGAATTGGCCTGGGTGCTCCAGAACGCCTGAAGGTGCTCTGTGCATGTTGGGCCTCTGTATGATGCCACGCTGTGTAAAAGTCTCGCATATGTGATATCGCCATACTCGGGAGTAATAGCAGAATGTGTTTTGGGGTGTAATTTGTGGTATGCATATGCTGTGTGTGAGAAATAACCTGCTAATATGACAATTTTGTGAAAGAAAAAAGAAAACAAAATCTTGATTTTGCAAAGAATTGTGGAAAAAAATGACAACTTCAAAAAAACTCACCATGCATCTTTCTAAATACCTTGGAATGTCTTCTTTCCAAAAAGGGGTCATTTGGGGGGTATTTGTACTTTTCTGGCATGTTAGGGTCTCAAGAAATTAAATAGGCCATCAGTACTTCAGGTGTGATCAATTTTCAAATATTGGCACCATAGCTTTTGGACTCTATAACTTTCACAAAGACCAAATAATATCCACCGATTTGGGTTATTTTTACCAAAGATATGTAGCAGTATAAATTTTGGCCAAAATATATGAAGAAAAAATTACTAATTTGCGAAATTTTGTAACAGAAACTAAGAAAAATTCATTTTTTTACAGAATTTTCAGTCTTTTTTTCTTTTATAGCGCAAAAAATAAAGAACCCAGAGGTGATTAAATACCACCAAAAGAAAGCTCTATTTGTGTGAAAAAAAGGACAAAAATTTCATATAGGTACAGTGTTGCATGACTGAGTAATTGTCATTCAAAATGTGAGAGCACCGAAAGCTGAAAATTGGTCTGGTTATTAAGGGGGTTTAAGTGCCCAGTGGTCAAGTGGTTAAAGTTATTTAGAATATCTACAGGACGAGTCCCTTACAAAAACTTCTGCACAATCGTCAGTAGAATCAGAATCTATATGTTTAGAAAAATCGGAATGACTCTACCATCAAAGAAGTTTCAGCAGATAGCGTCATTCCAAAGGAGGATTTTAGAATGTAAGAAAAATCACACAGTCCACATGCTTCAAGGTATGCTTAACAAAAAATTACAATATTAATGCGTTACTATGTTCTTTAATAAAAATAAATAATTTACTTTCCTTTATAGTTACACTGGAGATATGGAGAAACATAACAGGACATATACTTATGTTGAAAATTGGTCCATGTTCCATTTTCGATAATGATATCCTTGGTCTTAAATAACCAAATGAGCTGGAAAGCCAAGTGAGTCATTTAAAAATTTTTGGTTAATTGATAATTCACTGACACTAGCATGTTTTAAGCGCATGCTTTTTGGACATTTTTGAATTATGGTTCTACTCTCATAAAATTGTTTTTGCAGATCATAAACGCCTAGTTCTGTTTACTGGTGGCAAACTTTAATAAAAAGTCAACAAAAAAAGCATGTCAGATTGACATGTATGCAATGAGCAATATATGGCAAGGAAAACCCCCAGCATTAAGAAAGGTAATGTAAAAATTAAAATTTTTCTCCATTAAATTTTGCAAATAATGTATGTTAACTTATTTTGTATACTGCATGTATTAACTTTGCAGATAATCATTTCTAATTTTGATGTGTTGATTGGGGCTGTCCATGAGTCACATCATTGGACATTATTGGTAAGAAATTTTCAGTGCATTTTTAACCACTTCAGCCCCGGACCATTTTGCTGGCCAAAGACCAGAGCACTTTTTGCGATTCGGCACTGCGTTGCTTTAACTGACAATTTCGCGGTCATGCGACGTGGTTCCAAAACAAAATTGACGTACTTTTTTTCCCACAAATAGAGCTTTCTTTTGGTGGTATTTTATCACCTCTGCGGTTTTTATTTTTTGCGCTATAAACAAAAATAGAGCGACAATTTTGAAAAAAACACATTTTTTTTTACTTTTTGCTATAATAAATATCCCCCAAAAATATATAAAAAAAACTATTTTTTTCCTCAGTTTAGGCCGATATGTATTCTTCTACATATTTTTGGTAAAAAAAATCGCAATAAGCAATTATTGATCGGTTTGCGCAAAAGTTATAGCGTTTACAAAATAGGGGATCGTTTTATGGCATTTTTATTAATTAATATTAATTTTTTTTTTTTAAATGGCGGTGATCAGCGATTTTTATTGTGACTGCGACATTATGGCAGACACATCGGACATTTTTGACACATTTTTGGGACCATTGTCATTTATCAGTGCTATACAAATGCACTGATTCCTGTGTAAATGACACTGGCAGTGAAGGGGTTAAACACTAGGTGGCAGTGTAGGGGTTAAGTGTGTCCTAGGGGCATGTTTCTAACTGTGAGGGGCATGGCTGTGTGTGACACGTCACTGATCTCTGCTCCGATGACAGGGAGCAGAGATCAGTGACACTGTCACTAGGCAGAACGGGGAGATGCTTGTTTACATTAGTATCTCCCTGTTCTTTCTCCCCGTGAGGCGATCAGGGGTATTCCCGCGGCGATCGAGACCGCGGCACCTGCGACCCGACTCACGGCCGCCTCTTAAAGGGGAACGTACAGGTACGTGATTCTGCCTGTACGAGCCCTTCTGCCGCAGTATATCTGCGTGAGGTGGTCGGCAAGCGGTTAAATAAAGGTTAAGTAAATAAAGGTATTATATATGGAACATCTGAGACTTGACATTTTTCCAATCTTCTGCTTGTTTCTTGGAAACAACTAAATATTTTTTCTATTATTTCGTTTAAAATGGCTTTTAAATCCATCACACCTTAAAGAGGAGTTCCCATTTAAAAAAAAAAAATAATTAAAAGTCAGCAGCTACAAATACTGCAGCTGCTGACTTTTAATTGGACACTTACCTGTCCCAGGGTCCAGCGATGTGGGGGATCGAAGCCCCGCTCGTCACCCCCTCCATTCGGCGGCGCCAGCATTGCAACTGTGGGCGCTGGGCTGTGGCTCCCACTGCGAGCGGCGCCCGTGCCGTGATTGGCCAGTCATCTGGGACCTGTAATGGGTCCCAGATGATTGACAAGAGGGAGGGAACAGAGCTGAGCCCTTCCTGTGCCGAGGGGAAGTGATGTCACCAGCCCAGGCACTGAAAGAGGCAGACTACGAGGGACCCCCTAGCAACAGGCATTTAGAGGTGAGTAAAAAAAAAAAATTTCCAAATGTTTTTTTTTATTTTTTTTTGGGTGGAACACCACTTTAAATATATCTCCCACACTCTACTACTGTGATATCATATGCATTAGAAGAGAAATATAGACTGGGAGGTTTCATATATCCATGGAGGCATGAGTCATGCATTTATTTACTGTTGCTATTTCTCACAATGATCTAGAACATTACACTATTGCAATACTAATACATTTAGTTAAATGCTTATTGTATATCCTATCCGTTTCTCTTTGTTCTTGCTGTAATTATCATATTGTTAAATACAATGAAGCCCAAGGTATTGGAAAGTATGAGTAGTAAGAAGAGCCGGCAAAACTGTAATCCTTGAAGTTTCGTTTATTGGTACATCAGAGTGACAATAAAACAATAAAGTTGACGCATTTCGCCAATAGCCTTAGTCGCTACGATTACTTAGATTACTTTAAAATGTAAGATACCATATTTTCTGGCATATAAAATGACTTTTTACACTTAAAAAAACTGCCCAAAAATCAGGGGCTATCTTATATGCTGGTTATATAATGCTGCTCGCTGGATGTCAGCCGTTGGATGCCCGCTGGATGTGCGGTAATACTGTATATAGCTTCGACTACATACAGTATACACCGCTGAGCCAATCCTGGCGAGCAATGTATTCTTTTAATGAATACAGAGCCTGCTCGGATTGGAGTAACAACCTCTGCCAATCTGAGCAGGTTACATACAGTAGCTTGCTCTGATTGGCTTTGAGAGGTGCAGGTTGATGATGTTACAGCCTCAGCCTCTGCCAATTCATTAATAAAATACATCCCTTGCCCTGATTGGCTCAGCAGTGTATTCTGCAATGTACCTGATGCCACTGTACATGCAGTATTACTGTACATCCAGCTCCAGATCTCCCCTTAATATGATTATGATTTCTGGTGCTTTCATTGGCGGTATTGCATTGGAGGAGAGGATTCACTGGACATTGTTGCTGCCTACCATATATGGGATTTCTGGAACTTGTAGTTCACCAGTGTCCTTTTTGATTTGACAGTGGTAATACCTGACAGATTACAGATTAGTGGGTGTAAAATGGCTGATAGACAAGACCCCATCATGGCTCCAGCAAGAAGAAGGAAACATGAAGCCAGTTTCAAGCTCAAAGTTGTAAACTTTGCCAACAAACATAATAACTGTGCTGCTGACAATATGGAGTAACAGAAAAGATGGTCCGAGACTGGAAAACAAAGGAAGATGCATTAAAGAGTATGCCAAGGGGTAAGTGTGCATTAACCACTTGAGCCCCGGACCATTATGCTGCCTAAGGACCAGAGGTCTTTTTCCAATTTGGCACTGCGTAGCTTTAACTGCTAATTGCGCGGTCATGCAATGCTGTACCTAAACGAAATTTGCGTCCTTTTCTTCCCACAAATAGAGCTTTCTTTTGATGGTATTTGATCACCTCTGCAGTTTTTATTTTTTGCGCTATAAACGGAAAAAGACCGAAAATTTTGAAAAAAAATGATATTTTCTACTTTTTGTTATAAAAAAAATCCAATAAACTAAATTTTAGTCATACATTTAGGCCAAAATGTATTCGGCCACATGTCTTTGGTAAAAAAAATGTCAATAAGCGTATATTTATTGGTTTGCGCAAAAGTTATAGCGTCTACAAACTAGGGTACATTTTCTGTAATTTACACAGCTTTTAGTTTATGACTGCCTATGTCATTTCTTGAGGTGCTAAAATGGCAGGGCAGTACAAACCCCCCCCCCAAATGACCCCATTTTGGAAAGTAGACACCCCAAGGAAATTGCTGAGAGGCATGTTGAACCCATTGAATATTTATTTTTTTTGTCCCAAGTGATTGAATAATGACAAAAAAAAAAAATATTTACAAAAAGTTGTCACTAAATGATATATTGCTCACACAGGCCATGGGCCTATGTGGAATTGCACTCCAAAATACATTCAGCTGCTTCTCCTGAGTATGGGGATAACACATGTGTGGGACTTTTTGGGAGCCTAGCCACGTACGGGGCCCCGAAAACCAAGCACCGCCTTCAGGATTTCTAAGGGTGTAAATTTTTGATTTCACTCTTCACTGCCTATCACAGTTTCGGAGGCCATGGAATGCCCAGGTGGCACAAAACCCCCCCAAATTACCCCATTTTGGAAAGTAGACACCCCAAGCTATTTGCTGAGAGGCATATTGAGTCCATGGAATATATTATATTTTGACACAAGTTGCGGGAAAGTGACACTTTTTTTTTTTTTTTTTTTGCACAAAGTTGTCACTAAATGATATATTGCTCACACAGGCCATGGGCATATGTGGAATTGCACCCCAAAATACATTTAGCTGCTTCTCCTGAGTATGGGGATACCACATGTGTGGGACTTTTTGGGAGCCTAGCCGCGTACGGGGCCCCGAAATCCAATCACCGCCTTCAGGATTTCTAAGGGTGAAAATTTTTGACTTCACTCTTCACTGCCTATCACAGTTTCGGAGGCCATGGAATGCCCAGGTGGCACAAAACCCCCCCAAATGACCCCATTTTGGAAAGTAGACACCACAAGCTATTTGCTGAGAGGCATGGTGAGTATTTTGCAGCTCTCATTTGTTTTTGAAAATGAAGAAAGACAAGAAAAAACATTTTTTTTTCTTTTTTCAATTTTTAAAACTTTGTGACAAAAAGTGAGGTCTGCAAAATACTCACTATACCTCTCAGCAAATAGCTTTGGATGTCTACTTTCCAAAATGGGGTAATTTGGGGGGGTTTTGTGCCACCTGGGCTTTCCATGGCCTCCGAAACTGTGATAGGCAGTGAAGAGTGAAATCAAAAATTCACGCCCTTAGAAAGCCTGAAGGCGGTGCTTGGTTTTCGGGGTCCCGTACGCGGCTAGGCTCCCAAAAAGTCTCACACATGTGGTATCCCCGTACTCAGGAGAAGCAGCAGAATGTATTTTGGGGTGTAATTTCACATATTCCCATGGCATGTTTGAGCAATATATCATTTAGTGACAACTTTGTGCAAAAAAAAAAAATTTGTCTCTTTCCCGCAACTTGTGTCGCAATATAAAATATTCCATGGACTCGACATGCCTCTCAGCAAATAGCTTGGGGTGTCTATTTTCCAAAATGGGGTCATTTGGGGGGGGGGTTTGAACTGTCCTGGCATTTTATGCACAACATTTAGAAGCTTATGTCACACATCACCCACTCTTCTAACCACTTGAAGACAAAGCCCTTTCTGACACTCATTGTTTACATGAAAAAGTTATTTTTTTTTGCAAAAAATTACTTTGAACCCCCAAACATTATATATTTTTTTAAAGCAAATGCCCTACAGATTAAAATGGTGGGTGTTTCATTTTTTTTTTTTTCACACAGTATTTGCGCAGCGATTTTTATTCATCATTTTTATTGTTATCTCGGGGAATGTAAATATCCCCTATGATAGCAATAGGTAGTGACAGGTACTCTTTTTTGAAAAAATTGGGGTCTATTAGACCCTAGATCTCTCCTCTGCCCTCAAAGCATCTGACGACACCAAGATCGGTGTGATAAAATGCTTCCCCAATTTCCCAATGTCGCTATTTACATCCCGCGAAATCTAAGTCATAAAATGCTCGTAGCTTCTGGTTTCTTAGGCCATAGAGATGTTTGGAGCCACTCTGGTCTCTGATCAGCTCTATGGTCAGCTGGCTGAATCACCGGCTGCATTCTCAGGTTCCCTGTTGAGACAGGAGAGCCAGAGAAAAACACGGAAGACGGTGGGGGGGGGGGGCATTCCCTCCCACGGCTTGTAAAAGCAGTCTAGAGGCTAATTAGCCGCTAGGATTGCTTTTACATGAAAGCCGACCGCTGGCTGAAAAGAATGATACCAAGATGATACCTAAACCTGCAGGCATCATTCTGGTATAACCATTCAAAGTCGTGAATGGCGTACCTGAAGACAAAAAAATGGTTAACAATAAAGCACAGTAAACGGTAAAGTATAAAAAATTGCATACCTGAAAAGCAAACATGATAAAACATAATAACAATAAAACATTGCAGAATAGAATACAGTAAAAAAGAGCAGAACAATAGAGAGAGAGAATAGAGAGAGAGAGAACAATAAAACGACAACAATTTTTTTTTATTTTATATATTTTTTTTTTTTTTACACTTTTTTTGTAACTAACTTTTATAACGGTAACCGGTTCCAGGTTCGGGTCTCTCAAAATGCGATGGCATCTTGGGAGACCCTGTGAAAGTGTGCCTAGTCTGTGCAATGCTGTACCCTACGCTAATACTCAACTAGTGAATGGTAGCGTTCAAAACATTCACCAATGCAAAGACCAGCATTGTCAGGACAGGAGGGACAATAATAGCGGGTGTCATGCCTATATCCGTGCTTGCTGCAGACACAACATCTTTTTTGGGGGGGTTCGTTGGGTAGGGGTACTCGGGAGGACATCAAGAAAATGCCTCTCATGCAGCCGACTGCATTTGGTTGGGGATGTGAATGGGGGAAGTACGGGCACTGCAGAAGCGGTGGGTTCCCAATTAGGATTGGTGAATGCAGCAGGAAGGGCATTATGGGCACGATGGGCCTGTGTTTGTCTTCTTGGTGGCAGCGGGACACTACTTGTGCTTGCCACCTCACCAGCTTGAACTGCACTTATGGGACTCGCCACGTCACCAAGTGTTACTGCAGTGCTGGTTTGACTACGACCGGGGTGTACTAGGCCGCTGGCGCTTGCCAGTTCAATAAAAAGCTACCAAAAAAACTGTTAGCGATCGCAGGGATCAGGCCTGACTCTGCGAACGCTGCAGTTATGCGTTAAGTGTTTTGTAAGTGACAGTGATCGATCGATACTGCACTTGGGTGGGCTGGGCTGAGCTGGGCCGGGCGGAGGGGCAAAACGCAGGTGCTAGCAGGTATCTGGGCTGATCCCACTAACACTGCGTTTTTGGGAACCCTAAACTGCTGGGGACGCCAGTATAGATCTGATCGGATCAGATATTGATCCGTTCAGATACTATACCACTAAGGGAGGCGTATGCTGCGTGCGTGGGTGTTAGCGGTACTGGCACTAATCTGACGCTGCTTGGGGCTGGTGCTTGCCAGTTCACCAAAATACTACCAAAAAAACTGTTAGCGATCGCAGGGATCAGGCCTGACTCTGCGAACGCTGCAGTTATGCATTTAGTGTTTTGTAAGTGTCAGTGATCGATCGATACTGCACTTGGGTGGGCTGGGCTGGGCCGGGCGGAGGGGCAAAACGCAGGTGCTAGCAGGTATCTGGGCTGATCCCGCTAACACTGCGTTTTTGGGAACCCTAAACTGCTGGGGACGCTAGTATAGATCTGATCGGACCAGATATTGATCCGTTCAGATACTATACCACTAAGGGAGGTGTACGGTGCGTGCGTGGGTGTTAGCGCTACTGGCGCTAACCTGACGCTGCCTGGGGCTGGTGCTTGCCAGTTCACCAAAATGCTACCAAAAAAACTGTTAGCGATCGCAGGGATCAGGCCTGACTCTGCGAACGCTGCAGTTATGCGTTTAGTGTTTTGTAAGTGACAGTGATCGATCGATACTGCACTTGGGTGGGCTGGGCGGAGGGGCAAAACGCAGGTGCTAGCAGGTATCTGGGCTGATCCCGCTAACACTGCGTTTTTGGGAACCCTAAACTGCTGGGGACGCTAGTATAGATCTGATCGGATCAGATATTGATCCGTACAGATACTATACCACTAAGGGAGGCGTATGCTGCGTGCGTGGGTGTTAGCGGTACTGGCACTAATCTGACGCTGCTTGGGGCTGGTGCTTGCCAGTTCACCAAAATACTACCAAAAAAACTGTTAGCGATCGCAGGGATCAGGCCTGACTCTGCGAACGCTGCAGTTATGCATTTAGTGTTTTGTAAGTGTCAGTGATCGATCGATACTGCACTTGGGTGGGCTGGGCTGGGCCGGGCGGAGGGGCAAAACGCAGGTGCTAGCAGGTATCTGGGCTGATCCCGCTAACACTGCGTTTTTGGGAACCCTAAACTGCTGGGGACGCTAGTATAGATCTGATCGGACCAGATATTGATCCGTTCAGATACTATACCACTAAGGGAGGTGTACGGTGCGTGCGTGGGTGTTAGCGCTACTGGCGCTAACCTGACGCTGCCTGGGGCTGGTGCTTGCCAGTTCACCAAAATGCTACCAAAAAAACTGTTAGCGATCGCAGGGATCAGGCCTGACTCTGCGAACGCTGCAGTTATGCGTTTAGTGTTTTGTAAGTGACAGTGATCGATCGATACTGCACTTGGGTGGGCTGGGCGGAGGGGCAAAACGCAGGTGCTAGCAGGTATCTGGGCTGATCCCGCTAACACTGCGTTTTTGGGAACCCTAAACTGCTGGGGACGCTAGTATAGATCTGATCGGATCAGATATTGATCCGTACAGATACTATACCACTAAGGGAGGCGTATGCTGCGTGCGTGGGTGTTAGCGGTACTGGCGCTAATCTGACGCTGCCTGGGGCGACGCATATCACCGCCGGGCGATCAGGGGGCTAAACCTTTATTCGGTAATAAACGGCGGGTGCCCTGACACTATAAAAAATAAACTAACCAGCGTCACCCGTAACAGTTATGCGGTGATCAGTGGTGAAAGGGTTAACTAGGGGGCCATCAAGGGGTTAAAACATTTATTCGGTAGTATATGGGGGTCCCTGTCGCTATAAAACGCTGACGGCGAACCTAAATATTTACGTCCCTAACTAGCGTCACCAGCGACACTAATACAGCGATCAGAAAAATGATCGCTTAGCGACACTGGTGACAGGGGGTGATCAAGGGGTTAAAACTTTATTAGGGGGGGTTAGGGGGGTATCCTAGACCTACAGGGGGCTAATACTAACTGTCCCAACACTGTAACTGTCACAAACTGACACCAATGCAGTAATCAGAAAAAAAAAAAAAAAAAAACTGCTGGTGTCAGTTTGTGACAGGGGGGGGGGTGATTGGGGGGGGATCGGGGGGCGATCGGGGGGGGGATCGGGGTGTTTAGTGTGCCTGGCATGTTCTACTGTGTGTGTGTAGTGTTGTGCACTCACATACCTGTCTTCTCTCCTCGGGCCGGAACGGAAATTACCGAGCCGAGGAGAGATGACATCATTTCCTTTGCTGCTGTTTAGCATACAGCAGCAAAGGAATGATTCGATTGGCCTGCGGCGATCGCGAGGGGGGGGCCACGAACGGATGACCTCCGATCGCCGTGGGACAAAAGACGACCGCCTCGGGCACCGGGGGGGGTCCGATCGGACCCCCCACCCGCAGAAGGCAAATCACGTACATGTACGTGATTTTGCCTGTCCGTGCCGCCTTGCCGACGTACATCGGCGTGAGTCGGTCGTCAAGTGGTTAACAAGAGGCACCCCCCACAAAAAATTTTACGGAATATAAGAGTCCTGGTGATCCAGGCTTTTTCCTGCTACATGTCTCCACCATCTCAGCCAAACTCTATAAAAACTCCATTGTAAGACACCTCTTGGACGCAGCAAAGTCTTGCGTCCCACTCCATTGGAAGAAACAATCATCTCCGGCCATTGCTGATTGGCTTCGTAAGGTGGAAGATATTAATAAGATGGAAGATCTAGTAATCACTGCGCAACACCAATAGGAAAAATACTCTAAAACTTGGGGACTATGGAACTAGTTTGTCATTTCCGCGGAGGGTACTGCCCTTCTTGGGACATAATGTCACACATATGTTCTGGACCCCAGTCACCATAGATATCCTGAACCAACGCCATTTCACCCTCCCCCCCCTCTTCTCTCCTCTTCCCTCCTTTTTTCCTTACCTTCTCTGATTAAATGAGAAAATAGTTTTTGGTGACAGCAGGTCTTGCCCTACAGCCCATTTTCCATCTTTAATGACAACTGATAGATGGTAGAAAGTGATAGACTACTTACCGATTCCTATTATTGTTAATCTTCATTGAAATTTGCCTTGATATATGCTGGTGGAATATACACTTTTGAACTGCTCTCTGTTATGCATGTAAGTTATATGTCTGATGTTTTAATGTCTTCACAAGTGGATGTATTGACCTGTTCTCGCTCGTCGTGGGTTTCAATAAAAATTATATTTGCAAAAAAAAAAAAGAAGAGGCACCCCACATTGGCCAGAACTTGAAAAGCATGTAGCAGACATGGTGCATGAGCATCGTCACAATGGTTTTGTAGTGACAGGAAACAACATACAGATTTTTACATTACAGTGGGCCAAATCTAACTCAAATCACAGCAAAGGATTGAGGGCCACTATAGCCTGGTGTACTAGGTTCTTGAAAAGGAATGACTTGGTGCTGAGGCAAAAGACCAAAATTGCAAAAAAATTACCTGCAGATTTCGATGGCAAAGTAAGTAATTTCCATCAACATGTAATGCAACAGCGCAAGAAACACGGCTATGCGTTAAGTCAGATCGGAAATATGGATGAAACTCCTATGAATTTCGATATGGTTGGAAATAAAACAGTCAATTCAAAAAGTACAAAAACTGTGTTAATTAAAACAACAGGACACGAGGAGTCGTTTTACAGTGGTACTAGCATGTACAGCTGTTGGCGCCAAACTAAAACCAATGATTATTTTTAAAAGAAAAACAATGCCGAAAATCAAGTTCCCTGTTGGAGTGTTTTGAACATGTGAATGAAAAAGGCTGGATGGATGAAGAAGGGTTAAAGCTATGGCTTGAAAATGTATGGATTAGGCGACCAGGTGGACTTCGTCGAGAACGTAGCCTACTGGTGTGGGATATGTTCAGGGCTCATTTAACTCCCAGCACAAAGGAAAGGCTGACAAGAATAAAAACAGATGTGGCAGTTATTCCTGCAGGATTGACATCGTTGGTACAGCCACTGGATGTGTGCCTAAACAAGCCATTTAAAGATCGCATTCGAGAACAGTGGAATGAGGGGCAAAAAGTCATTCACAAAAGGAGGAAACATGCGTGCTCCACAGTTAGATGTTTTGTGTAACTTTGTCATAAAAGCCTGGAATGATATTGATGCAGAAAAAAAGTAATCAAGTTTTTCGAGAAGTGTGGCATATCAAATTCATTGGATGGTATGGAGGACTACTACTTGTGGCAAGATGAAGGGGAAGCTGAAGCTGAAGCCACACCATCTGATTCAGAATTAGATCCATATGATGATTGTCTTAAAAATGTATCATAAGATGTCATTGATGAACTTATGATGTCAGAGGATGAACATGATGAGGATTTTGAAGGATTTTAAGTACCAGTAAGCCATAACCATTTTAATTAAAATTACTTAAATTAAATCTGATTTTTTTTTTTCTGATGTTTTTTTTAAAATGGTGTTGCCTCAGAAGGGGTAGTCTTATACAGCGAGTATAGCCCAAAACCTTTGTTTTCACTGGAAAAAAAAGGGGTTGTCTTATACGCCCAGTCACCTTATATGCCGGCAAATACGATATTGAAAAAAATGATTTGATTTAAAGAAGCCTTTTGGATATTTTGGACTACTGTAAACTGAAAAAAAAACCCTGTAAGGCAAAATAAGCTAGTATGCATTGCATACTAGCTCATTATGAAATACTTACCTTAGATTGAAGCTGTTGCAGTGGTCCCCGCACACTGCTCTGACGGTGACGTGTTTCCCCAGAGTTATTTCCATGTTTGTGGGCTCCAGCGCTGTGATTGGCCAGAGCTGCGATGACGTCACTCCCACGCATGCACTTGGGAACCACTGGTCACAGCACCGGCCCTGAAGAAATGGCACAAGCAGGCCGTTTCTTCAGTGCGCGTGAGCCGATGACATCGGCACAAGCATATATGGTAAATATCTCCTAAACCATGCAGGTTTAGAAAATATTTACAGTACCTACAGGTAAGCCTTATTATAGACTTACCTGTAGGTACAAGTGGTGTAACAGGGTTTATAAGCACTTTAAAGCACTGTAATAAAATGTAATTATATGTTATTATTGTATTTAATGGATGTATTTTTGTTATGCAATCCATCGTTTTTTACAACTAACTTTTCAATGTATTAAACCCCTGAAAAGTAGTCGCATATATTGCATTTATAATTAATGAGTTTGGTAGAAGATATTTTTTTAAAAGCACATTGGGGTCTATACATAATCTATGAACCCACATATTTGTGTTTTTTTTTAGCACTAGGTAAATGTATTATTGTATTTAACATTTTTCATAGTGTATGTGCACTAATTTCAAATAATCATGCAATGTAGATTTAAGACAAATTCAAAATAGACATAAAACAATTCAGATTTCTCACTTGGGCCTCAATTTAATTCATTTTAAATGCTTAAAAAATATTTTGGAGTGTATTACACCACTTGTAAATGGAACAAATTCATAAAAGTCCCTAATTTTTGTTTACATTTTTTTTTTATTACTTATTTAGTGAAACCATTATTATGATTTATATTTCTTATAAAACGTTCCTTAGGAGGAAAGGTGAAAATGTGTTTCGGATAGAATGTAAAGCATTGAATCATCCCAATCAAAAAGATGGAGTTTCCTGCGGGGTGTTTATTTGGTAAGGTTAAAAAGACAAATGTAAACTAAATTACACTTTAGAAAATGTACCTTGTGTAACACTTTGTCTATTGAACTATTTATATATTACAAAGATCATCATGTACTTTCAACCACAAAATTAAAAGTGTTTCAAACTTTTTAAGTTTGCAGAATATGTTTTGAGAGAAGAGACAATCAATTTTCAGAATAGCACGGAAGCTATAGATGATTACCGCATGGAGATAGCGGAAAGAGTTTTAAATGAATCCGGTATTACAGTTGAAATCAGTTTAAACCAGTTGAAAGTTAGTAACTAGGTTAAGGGAAACATTATAATTCCTGAAACCTATTTACTGTTCTAATTCGTTTATTGTTACTCCTGCATGAAAGAATAATTTCACATTCAACAACAATTATATATTAAGCTTATGTGACCCAATAAAGCTGTTTGGGTCAAAGACAGAGAAAATTGTATCAGTAGTCAAAAATGTTTTTTTCAATATTTATTTGATCTTCTGCCTACAACTAAAAAAGTGAAAATGGATAATTTAAACCAAATCCTCTTTAATTATAGGGATTATTTTAATATTTAATATCATATTAAATAATAAAGTGATTAACAAATGTATCACTTATCTATAAAGTCAACGTCTATCCAAAAAAATAAAACAAATTGTTGTTGAATTTTGAAATTCTTTACGTTAACCACTTGCCGACCTGCTCACGCAGATATACTGCGGCAGGTCGGCTCTCCTGCGCAAACTGACGTACCTGTACGTCAGTCCGTAAAAAGCAGGATAGCGGGCGCATGCCGCAGGAGCGTGCCCACGCACTGGATGTCCGGCGGCGAGGAGAGGCAGAACGGGAAACTGCCGATGTAAACAAGGCATTTCCCTGTTCTGCCTAGTGACATGACAGAGATCTACTGCTCCCAGTGATCGGGAACAGTGATCTCTGTCATGTTTCAGTAAGCCCATCCTCCCTATAGTTAGAACACACTTAACCCCTTGATTGCCCCCTAATGTTAACCCCTTCCCTGCCAGTGTCATTTTTACATTGATCAGTGCACTTTTATAGCACTGATCAATGTAATAATGTCACTGGTCCCCAAAAAGTGTAATTTGGAGTAAGATTTGTCTGCCGCAATGTCTCAGTCCTGCTAAAAATCGCAGATCGCCGCCATTACCAGTAAAAACAATTAAAAAAATAATAAATGTCCCTAAATCTATCACTTAGTTTGTAGATGCGATAACCAATCAATATACGCCTATTGCAATTTTTTTTTTTTTTTTTTTTTACCAAAAACATAGAAGAATATATATCGGCTTAAACTGATGAATACATTTGTTTTTATGGGTTTTTTTGGATGTGTATTTTAGCAGAAAGCAAAAGAATTTTTTTTTTTTCAAAATTGTCGGACTTTAGGGCAAAAAATAAAAACCGCAGAGGTGATCAAATACCACCAAAAGAAAGCTCTATATGTGGGAAAAAAAGGACATAGATTTTGTTTGGGTACAGCGTCGCATAATCGCCAATTGTCAATTAAAGCGACGCAGTTCTGTATCACAAAAAATGCTCTAGGTCATTAAGAGGGCAAATACTTCTAGGGCTGAAGTGGTTAAAAAGGACATAAACTCTCTCCCTATGAAGCTGTGTTAAAAATAACCCAGTATGGCAATGTATTACAACACATTAAACATTAAAAATAACCCCCAAGCATTTGTTTCTTATTGTTTGTTTTAAAAATCCTCCTTCCTGGGGTAAGCCAGGAAGGAGCCATTTTAACTATTGACCTCTGAGTCCATCTTGCAATTTACTTCCGCCCTTTTTGCTAGACCAATCTTTAATCTCGTGCATGCGCATTGGGTTCTTAGCAAGCCTCGTTCCACTTCTGGGATCACTATGGTAACTGTGTCCCATGGCTCATTCCCCACAGCAGTTGGCCACAATGTCCCAAAGTTTACACCCCCTCCCTGTGATGTGTATTGTCACATGGGGTGTATCAGGGACTGTAATACCACAGGATCATGGTGCTGTGCCTCACAGAGCTGATATGACAGACGTGGCACACATCTTTATGGACTGACGGCACAAGGAGCGCGCCGTGAATCGGGTTAAAAATGCGCATGCGCCGGTGACATCAGCAAATGCAACATTACAGATTACAAGAAAAACGGAGCAAGTAAGATGACATTTGCATACAGTGATGTTAACTGTTTGTAGTGATGGTTGATATGGACAAAACTTATGGGGGAAAGTTTACTTCCTCTATAACCACTTCAGTCCTGGAAGTGGTTATAGACTAACATTTTTTGCGATATTGCACTGCGCTACTTTGACAATTGCTTGGGCGTGCAACGCTGTACCCAAATAAAATGTATGTCCTTTTTTTCCCACAAATAGAGCTTTCTTTTGGTGGTATTTTTATTTTTTGTGCTATAAACAAGAAGAGACCGACAATTTTTTACGTTCTGCTATAAAACATTCCCAATAAAAAATGTAGGGCTGAAACAACTAATCGATTAATCGACAACTAATCGATTATGGAATTAATCGATTACTGTTTTCATAATCGATTAATCGGCCAGTAACATAATGGGGTTAAAAAAAAAAACCTAAAATGAGCCCCTTATAGTACAATAAGAGCAAATAATCGCTACTGTAAATATTACTTTCACAGTTCTACGCTAAAAAAAAAAATGAACCCCTTACAGTAGTGATTATCTGTTTTTTTTTGTACTATAAAAGGGCTAATTTTAGTTTTTTTAACCCCATTATGTTACTAAACGTCGTAGACCTGGTTCACATCTGTGTTTTTTGGTGCTTTTTGCAGAAACGCACTACAGTTCATTTATATGGTTTCCTATGGGACACTTTCACGCAAAATGGTGCTTTTTTGGTTCAATACACTTCAATAGAGAAGCTGCAGAAAAGCATGTAATGCGTTTTTGCAGCAATTTGTGTTTTTTAATCTGCCCAACAACAAATTGGCCAAAAAAAATGCAAAAATGCAAATTGCAGCAAAATCACGTGCACAAAAATCAAAACGCACAGCAAAAAGCACTGCAGAAACAGATGAAAAGCAAACTGCATAGGTGTGTAATGAGCCTTATGCTGGCCACATGGATCAATTTTCAGACGATAATATTCAGACGAAAAGTCTTTGTACATTCGCTGAATGAAAGAATGTTGTTTGAAATGTTCACTTGTTTTTAACATTCTCTTTTTTAAATGAATGTAATTTCTGAACGAAAACCACATACTGTCTGAACATTCCTTTCACCAAGAAGTTTTCTATTTCCAAATTTTCCCATCACTGTGGTTGAAAATGAACGTTGATTTGACCCCACTAACGATTAGAAAATCGAACAAACGTTCTTTAAATTACATTTTTTTTTTTAAAGAAGACATTGTTTTTGTTTGTTACATTTTTTTTGAAAGAAGACATTGTCTCCTCTAATTGTTTATACAGTATATCTCTTCTTATAGTATATACAGTATATCTCCTCTAATAGTATATACAGTATATATCTTCTGTCTGTTATTCTCAGAGTGAATTAGATATTTTGCTCCCTAACCATATAGTTGGTTATTTATATTTACCACTGCATATAGATATTTAAGAATAAATTATCTTTTTTTTTAAAACTTTACACATTAACTAAAATTACACACCACACTTTAAGGTTATTAACCGAATAATTGATTAATCGAAACAATAATCGGCCAACTAATCGATTATGAAAATAATCATTAGTTGCAGCCCTAAAAAAATGTAAAAAATCGAATTTCTTCATCAATTTAGGCCAATATGTATTCTGCTACATATTTTTGGTAAAAAAAATGTCAATAAGCGTATATTGATTGATTTGTGCAAAAGTTATAACGTCTACAAAATAGGGGATATATTTATGGCATTTTTTTTTTTTTTTTACTTGTAATCGAGGCAAACAGTGATTTTTAGTGGGACTGCGACATGGTGGTGGACAGATCGGACACCTAGCTGTCACTTTTTTGGGAACCAGTAACTTTTTTACAGTGATCAGTGCTAAAATATGCATTGACACTGTATAAATGACACTGGCAGGAAAGGGATGAACATCAGGGTCGATCAAAGGGTTAAGTGTAGTTCCTGGGGGCGCTTTCTTACTGTGTGGGAGCTCACTGCACAGACACTGTGATCCGTTTCCTGATTAAGAACACTAGATCACCGTGTCCATGCCTGACAGCACGGCGGTCTGCTTGTTTACATCGGCAGACCGCCGTTCTGTCTCTGGGGAGCAATCGTTGGTGGCTGGCGGACATCACAGCCACCAGGCCCGCTGATTGGCCCCCCCTGTGGCCAATCAGTATGCGATCGCGGCTCCGGTGGCACCCGTGAGCCCCCCAGTGGCTATTGAACAAAATCACGTACATGTATGTGATTTAGCGCAATAGAGCCACTTTGACGCAGTATATGTAAGGCAGGCGGTCTTTAGGTGGTTAAGTCTTTTACATTAAAATGAATGTAAATGTTATAAAAATTGCTTATTTATATTTTTAAACAGAAAATCTGGGAAGTTTGTGCAGAATCTGAATCACAACTCTGATCAAGAAAACAAAGCAGATGAACAATGGGTAATCTTTAGAATTACAAGATATTTACATTATATATATATATATATATTTAGGCAACTCATTACAAAAGGTTTAAAGGGACACTACGTACCATAAACCAGTAATGTGCACTGTAATAAGTAGGGTGGCAGAAGTCCACTAGCACTGTCAAAGTGGTTACAAAAGTTTTAAACTTACCATGTTGGGTTGACCCTCCTCAATTGTTCTTTTCTATAATAAAGGTCAACTTGATACTCTACATCATTGTAACAGCAAATAAAAGTTACGACATTATTGGTTATGTGGCAGCTCTCTACCAGAATTTAAATCTAAAGTTATCTTATGAGCTGGTAAAATGATGTAGCATTAGTGACGTCTGCTATATCATTGAATCTCAAAAGAATGTTAACAGATAAATACATTAAGCAGTTCTCAACCGGCTCACGCCCATATACTTCAGCAGAATGGCACCACTGCGCGAATCGCCGTACCCATACCGCACCCACGCCATGCCCTCGAAGATCAAATTAGTTACAGATCCGATCAGTCTTCAGGTCGAGGCCAATGATTTCTGGCCTGGACCTGCTGATCAGTTCTGACAAATTAAATGCTTCCTCTGCCTGTAAGTGTAAACACAGGCAGAGGAACCGATGTTACCTCCCGTCCTGTAATTCTTTTCAGGTCCATAGAGAGGACATCTAACTGTGAGTTGCACCAACATTACACTAAGACCAGTACACGTAGGCACACATTTCACCCCCCAGTTAACCTCTTCACTCCCTGTCACAGTGTCACCAAGTGCAGTTTTCAGATTTTTCGCTGATCACTGTACTGGTGTCACTTGTGACTCTAATCAGCATTAGAGCAGCTAGTAGTAGGCCCAGGTAGCTTTAGGGTACCCCCCTCAACCCCCTTAATAAAGGTTTAACCCCTTGATCCCCCCCCAATTAAACATTTCACCCCCTGTCACCAGTGTCACTAATATAGTGTATAGATCTATATTCTGATCACCGTATTAGTGTCATGGGTTAGCCAGTTACTTGGTTAGTGTCACCATCAGTCTTTTATAGCGTCACGGTACCCCCATATATCACCTAATAAAGATTTTGACCCCCTGATTGCTCCTTAGTTAACCCTTTCATCCCCTGTCACCAGTGATCACTGTATTAGTGTCACGGCTGGCGCTGGTTAGTTAGTTAGTTTTTTTATAGCATCAGGGTACCTGCCGTATATTACCCTACAGAGGTTTAACCCCCTGATCACCCGGTGGGTGACATCAGTTTTAGCATCAGTTAGGGTCAGCATCAATCCCAGGCAGTGTCAGATTAGTGCCAGTAGCCCTAACACCCACGCATGCACCATACATCTCCCTTACTAGTATAGTGTCTGAATGGATCAATATCTTTGACCTGATCAGATCTATACTAGCGTCCCCAATATAGGGTTCCCAAAAACGCAGCGTTAGCGGGATCAGCCCAGATACCTGCTAGCACCTGCGTTTAGGCCCTCCGCCCAGCCCACCCAAGTGCAGTATCAATCGATCACTGTCAGTTACAAAACACAACACACACATAACTTCAGCGTTCGCAGAGTCAGGCCTGATCCCTGCGAACGCTAACAGTTTTTTGGTAGCAACTGAAGCAGGCTCTGACAATCAGGTGCTCTTTTTTTCCTGTGAGTCGCACTAGTTGTACATATAAATTTCGAGGCCAAAATGGTCAGAGGTACACTAGAGAAGAGGCCTATATGTTGCTGAGCTTGACAGATGATAGTGATGAGGAAGTCACCCATCTGTCAGATTCAGGCTTGGCATACGAACCAGTAGATAGCAGCAGCACCCTGACAGATAGCTCTGACAACGGAATGGTCCCTGCTAAGGTCAGGCGTACCAGACCCCGTTCTTCTGTTGTTGAGGTACAAGAACTGCAGAGCTCTCGTATAGAGTAGAGAGCCAGTACTAGTGATGCTCATCCTTCTGGTGAACTGGCAAGCACCAGCAACCTAGTTAGATAGTAGGTGAGGTCGAAAAAAGTCCATCAGGTCCAGCCTATGTGTGTGATTATATGTCAGTATTACCTTGTATATCCCTGTATGTTGTGGTCGTTCAGGTACTTATCTAATAGTTTCTTGAAATATCGATGCACCCCGCTGAGACCACCACCTGTGGAAGGGAATTCCACATCCTTACAGCTCTTACAGTAAAGAACCCTCTACGTAGCTTAAGGTTAAACCTCTTTTCTTCTAATTTTAATGAGTGGCCATGTGTCTTGTTAAATTCCCTTCCGCAAAAAAGTTTTATCCCTATTGTGGGGTCACCAGTATGGTATTTGTAAATTGAAATCGTATCCCCTCTCAAGCGTCTCTTCTCCAGAGAGAATAAGTTCAGTGCTCGCAACCTTTCCCCATAACTAATATCCTCCAGCTTTATTAGCTTTGTTGCCCTTCTTTGTACTCGCTCCATTTCCAGTACTTCTTTCCTGAGGACTGGTGCCCAGAACTGGACAGCATACTCTAGGTAAGGCCAGACCAGAGTCTTGTAGAGTGGGAGAATTATCGTTTTATCTCTAGAATGAATCCCCTTTTTAATGCATGCCAATATTCTGTTTGCTTTGTTAGCAGCAGCTTGGCATTGCATGCCATTGCTGAGCCTATCATCTACTAGGACCCCCCAGGTCCTTTTCCATCCTAGATTCCCCCAGAGGTTCTCCCCCCAGTGTATAGATTGCATTCATATTTTTGCCACCCAAATGCATTATTTTACATTTTTCTACATTGAACCTCATTTGCCATGTAGTTGCCCACCCCATTAATTTGTTTAGTTCTTTTTGCAAGGTTTCCTGTGGAGAAGTTATTGCCCTGCTTAGTATCATCTGCAAATACAGAGATTGAACTGTTTATCCCATCCTCCAGCTCGTTTATGAACAAATTAAACAGGATTGGTCCCAGCACAGAACCCCGGGGGACCCCACTACCCACCCCTGACCATTCCGAGTACTCCCTATTTATCACCGCCCTCTGAACTCGCCCTTATAGCCAGTTTTCAATCCATGTACTCACCCTATGGTCCATGCCAACAGACCTTATTTTGTACAGTAAACGTTTATGGGGAACTGTGTCAAATGCTTTTGCAAAATCCAGATACACCACGTCTAAGGGCCTTTCTAGTCCCTTATCATTCCCTCCAAGAGTTTACATACTATTGATGTTAGGCCAACTGGTCTGTAATTCCCAGGTATGTATTTTGGGCCCTTTTTAAATACTGGTGTTACATTGGCTTTTCTCCAATCAGCTGGTACCATTCCAGTCAGTAAAAATTAGGAACAATGGTCTGGCAATTACTTGACTGAGTTCCCTAAGTACCCTTGGGTGCAAGGCATCTGGTCCCGGTGATTTATTAATGTTAAGTTTCCCAAGTCTAATTTTAATTCTGTCCTCTGTTAACCATGGAGGTGCTTCCTGTGATGTGTCATGAGGATAAACACTGCAGTTTTGGTTACTGAAGCCGCCCGGTTCCCTCGTGAAGACCGAGGAGAAGAATAAATTCAATACCTTCGCCATCTGCCCTCCTTTGTAACCAGATGTCCTTCCTCATTCTTTATGGGGCCAATATGGTCTGTCCTCCCTTTTTTAATGTTTACATACAGTACATCCTGGTCATACATTCAGCACTGCAGTATCACGTGGTGACGTGGTGAGTCCCATAAGTGCAGTTCAAGCTGGTGCGGTGGCTAGCACAAGTAGTGTCCCGTAGCCACCAAGAAGACAAAGACAGGCCCGTCGAGTCTATAGTGCCCTTCCTGCAGAATATGCCAATCCTAACTGGGAGCCCACCACTTCTGCAGCACCTGTACTTCCCCCATTCACTGGCCAACCCGGAATTTAGGTGGAAACAGTTGATTTTACATCACTTGATTTTTATTCGCTGTTTTTCACGGAAGATCTCTATAGATCTATTGTGGATCAAAGCAAATTGTATGCTGGTCAATTCATTGGCGCTAATCCTCATTTGACCCATGCCAGAGAATGGAAACCTATAACAGTTTCCAATTTTAAGACATTTCTGGGCCTATCCCTCCTCATGGCATAACTAAAAAAAGTGAGTTGCGGTCATATTGCCACTGACTCAATTCACCATATGCCCGTGTTCTCTGCTTGCATGACCAGGACACGATACGAGCAGATATTGCGGTTCATGCATTTCAATGACAATGAACTCTGTCGTCCTCGGGGTGACCCTGAATACGATCGACTCCACAAAATTCGGCCCCTCGTAAACCACTTCAACCAACAGTTCGCAGCCTTGTTTACTCCCGATCAAGTTGTCTGCATTGATGAGTCCCTGATTACGTTTTCTGACCGCTTGTCTTTCAAACAGTATCTTCCCAGCAAATGTACCAGATATGGGGTCAAGATGTATAAGCTCTGTGACAGGACAACAGGCTATACATATAGTTTTATGGTTTACGAGGGAAGAGATAGTCACAGGGAGACCGAGAACTGCCCAGACTACATAGGGAGCGCTGGCAAGATTGTTTGGGACTTGGTGTCACCCTTATTCAAGAAAGGGGTACCAATTGTATGTGGACAATTACACAAGCGCCACTTTTTAGTCACGTTTTTGATTGTGGAATTGGTGCATGTGGCACCATGCGATCTAATCGCCGGGGCTTCCCCCAACGGCTTGCAGAATCCCAACTTAGACTGGGGGAGAGAGCCTACTTGAGAAGTAATAGTTTGCATGGCAGTGAAGTGGAGGGATAATCAGAATGTTTTTGTTCTGTCCTCCCTTCACGTAGGTACGACAATCCGAATTCCAACGGTGACTCGTGTTGTGAAGAAACCCCTCTGTGTCCACGAAATACAACCTTAATATGGGAGGGGGGACCTCAACGTCCAGTTGATGGTGCTGTACTTAATTGCCCATAAGGCCATACGCTGATAAAAAAATTGTCAATATACCTATTTCAATAAATTCCAGGAAGAGATCATCAGAGCCCTTCTGTTTCCAGACTGTGCTGTGCCCCAACTTCCCAACGCAAATGCAGTGAGCCAGCTGCATTAGAGGCATTTTCCGTATGTCCTCCCTGGTACCCCTACCCAACGATCACCCCAAAGAAGTGACACCCGCTATTATTGCCCCTCCTGTCCTGCCCAACCTGGTCTTTGCATCGGTGAATGTTTTGAACGCTACCACACACTAGTGGAGTATTAGCGTAGGGTACAGCACTGCACAGTCTAGGGCACACTTTCACAGGATCTCCAAAGATGCCATAGAATTTTGAGAGACCAGAACCTGGAACCGTTAATTACAAATCAAAGTGTAAAAAAAAAGTAAAAAATATATATTTAAAATAAAAAAGCCAAAAAATAGGTGTTGTTTAATTGTTGTTCTTTCTCTATTCTCTCTCTATTGTTCTCTCTCTATTGTTCTGCTCTGTTTTACTGTATTTTATACAGTAACTGCAACGTTTTATTGTTACCATGTTTTATCATGTTTGCTTTTCAGGTATGTAATTCTTTTATACCTTACTGTTTACTGTGTTTTATTGTTAACTGTTATTTTCTTTTCAGGTACGTCATTCAGCTGCAGCACTGATTTATTTATCTTGACAGCAACAGCGTTTGCTCTAACGATATGTATATCAGCGACGCCAGCCCTGTTCACCACCACAGTTGAAAAAAAAAAAAAAAGAGCATATATGCCGAAGCATGGGGGCAGGGGTGGAGGGGCAATTTGCCCCTAACATTATATATATATATATATATATATATATATATATATATATATATATATATATATTTTTTTTTTTTTAGTTTGTAGATGCTATAACTTTTGCGCAAATCAATAAATATTCACTTATTGAATTTTTTTTGCATTTTGGCCTAAATGTATGCCTAAAATTGAGTTATTGTATTTTTTTTATAACGAAAAGAAGAAAATATCTTTTTTTTCAAAATTTTTGGTCTTTTTTCATTTATATCGCAAAAAATTAAAAATGCAGAGGTGAGCAAATACCACCAAAAGAAAGCTCTATTTGTGGGGAAAAAAGGACGCAAATTTCTATGGGAACAGCATTGCATGACCACGCAATTACCAGTTAAAACAGCGCAGTGCCAAATTGTAAAAAGTGCTCTGGTCAGGAAGGGGGGTAAAATCTTCGGGGGCTGAAGTGGTTAACTAGCTTTTATGTACATGTCTTAAAAAAGTAAATTTGATGATAAAGACACATCAATTTATGCATTGACTATTTTACATCAAGAATGTATTAAAAAAATATAGGGCGATATTATATTTGATCGGTAAGCTTTACCAATGGTAGTTTAACCGAGGGTTAAATTAAAAGCTCCATTAAAATACAACCCCAAACATTAAATATATTTTTGTTTTTCAGGTTACTTGTGACATATGTACATACTGGTTTCACCTTGTTTGCATCGAGAGCTCACAAAGGCCAAAAAATCCACAAGGTTCTCCATTCGTGGTGTTATCGTTGTCAAAAGAAAATTTAATTCATGTGTCAGTTGTTAAAATATTTTTTATTTAGTAAATAGTTTAAATATATACTGTGTAATTTTAAAGTTATTTTTATTGTTCGAGCATTCGCTACTTCAATGACTTGAAGTAGAGGTATTACTTTTACATATTTGTTCATTTCTTATTACTTGATTAAAAATGTAATTTCAAATTGTCCAGTTGATATTGTTTCTATTAAAGCAGGAACATATGCTACCTTTTGTACCCATACATTTAGGGAAAAATAATAATACAAAAATGCTGGTGTGCAGTTTTACATGTACCATGAACTATGGAAAATGTGGAAACCTAATAGCATCACACATATGCATGGGATAGATTTTTATACAGGTGTGCAATATAAAATTAAAGAGAAATAATATATAACATAAAAGATATATTTAATTACATCACACTTAAAGTGATTGTAAACCCTAGTTTTCTTTTATTTAATATAAAAAACACGTCATAGTTACCTCCACTGTGCAGCTCGTTTTGCACAGAGTGGCCCCGATCATCCTCTTCTGTGGTCCCCCAGCGGCGCTGGTAGCTCCTCCCCGCATCAGATAACCCCCTGTAGGACAGTGATGGCGAACCTCGGCATTCCAGATGTTTTGGAACTACATTTCCCTTGATGCTCATGCACTCTGCAGTGTAGTTGAGCATCATGGGAAATGAAGTTCCAAAACATCTGGGGTGCCAAGGTTCTCCATCACTGCCCTAGGAGAAGCGCTCTCCCTGGGGGGTTACCTTGTGGGTGCGCTTCCGAGTCCAGCATTCGGCATCCATAGACATGAATGCTGAAATTGGCCCCGCCCCCCCGGCACTCGCATCATTGGATTTGAGTGACAGCAGCGGGAGCCAATGTCTGCGCTGCTATCAATCTATCCAATCAAGAGCCGGGACCCTGTTCAGAGAGGGACAGCGCGTCTCCGCCGAGGGAAATAGGGGACTCAGGTAAGTAAAACGGGGGGCTGGGGGGCCAGTAACTGCCAGGTGTTTTTTCACCTGAATGCATAGGATGAGAATGCACTGAGCTATCGGGGGAGAAGAGCCTTGGTGAGAGAGGTAAAGAAGAACCCAAAGATCACTGTGGCTGAGCTCCAGAGATGCAGTCGGGAGATGGGAGAAAGTTGTAGAAAGTCAACCATCACTGCAGTCCTCCACCAGTTGGGGCTTTATGGCAGAGTGGCCCGACGGAAGCCTCTCCTCAGTGCAAGACACATGAAAGAGTTTGCTAAAAACACCTGAAGGACTCCAATATGGTGAGAAATAAGATTCTCTGGTCTGATGAGGCCAAAATAGAACTTTTTGGCCTTAATTCTAATCGATATGTGTGGAGAAAACCAGGCACTGCTCATCACCTGTCCAATACAGTCCCAACAGTGAAGCATGGTGGTGGCAGCATCATGCTGTGGGGGTGTTTTTCAGCTGCAGGGACAGGACAACTGGTTGCATTCGAGGGAAAGATGAATGCGGCCAAGTACAGGGATATCCTGGACGAAAGCCTTCTCCAGAGTGCGCAGGACCTCAGACTGGGCCGAAGTTTTACCTTCCAACAAGACAATGACCCTAAGCACACAGCTAAAATAACGAAGGAGTGGCTTCACAACAACTCTGTGACTCTTCTTGAATGGCCCAGCCAGAGCCCTGACTTAAACCCAATTGAGCATCTCTGGAGAGACCTAAAAATGTCCGTCCACCAACGTTTACCATCCAACCTGACAGAACTGGAGAGGATCTGCAAGGAGGAATGGCAGAGGATCCCCAAATCCAGGTGTGAAAAACTTGTTGCATCTTTTCCAAAAAGACTCATGGCTGTATTAGATCAAAAGGGGCTTCTACTAAATACTGAGCAAAGGGTCTGAATACTTAGGACCATGTGATATTTCCGTTTTTCTTTTTTAGTAAATCTGCAAAAATGTCAACAATTCTGTGTTTTTCTGTCAATATGGGGTGCTGTGTGTACATTAATGAGGAAAAAAAATGAACTTAATGATTTTAGTAAATGGCTGCAATATAACAAAGAGCGAAAAATTTAGGGGGTCTGAATACTTTCTGTCCCCACTGTATGTGTGATGTTATAGAAGTGACTTTAACCCTTGAAATGCCATGGAAGCTATATTGGGGGGGAGGGGGGGGGGACCAGATCTGAAAGCAATAGGCAACTTGCTATCGGAATCTGTTTCCCCTGGACAGAAAGGATCTGGGGTAAGAATTAAGAGTGAGGATGGTTTATGCAAAGGGTAGAGCAGTCAGGGAAATCATATATAAGTGATTTTAACCTATGAAGTCCCATGGAAGCTATATGGGGGGATAACCAGATCTGACAGCAATAGGCAGCTTACTATCAGAATCAGTTTCCCCTGGACAGAAAGGGTCTGGTGAAAGAAGGAAGAGTGAGGATGGTCTATATGGAGTAGTCAGGGAAATCATATAGAAGTGATTTTAACCCTTGAAATGTCATATACTGAGGGGGGGGGGGGGGTTGGGGGAGATCTGCTGGCAATAGACAGCTTGCTATCAGAGTCAGTTTCCCCTGGACTGAAAGGGTCCAGGGTGGTAAGAATGAAAAATGAGGTTGATTTATTCACAGAGTAGAGCAGTCAGGGAAACCATGTGCAAGCGATTTTAACCCGTAAAGTGCCATGGAAACTATATTGGGGGGGGGGGGGGGCAGATCTGATAGCAATAGGCAGCTTACTATCGGAATCAGTTTCTTCTGGATAGAAGGGGTCCGGGGAAAGAAGGAAGAGTGAGGACCGTCAATACAGAGTGTAGAACTGTCAGGGAAACCATATACAAGTGAGCCACAGTGGGGGGGGGGGGGGGTCGGGGGACCAGATCTGATAGCAATAGGCAGCTTGCTATAATCTGTTTCCACTAGACATAAAGGGTCCATGGGGAGAAGCAAGAGTGAGGATGGTGTATCTGAAGAGTGGAGCAGTCGAGGAAACCAATGACAAGTGATTTTAACATTTGAAATGCCAGAGCCAGGGGAGAGATGGAACAGTGGGTATGCTGTTGCCGAGTGTGTAGTAGCCAGGGAAAGAGAACAGAAGGCAGTTTAACTCTTGAACCGTGGAGCAAAATTTTGACTGTCAAAATGTTTGTTTATGGGTACAAATCAGAATGCAAGCCCTATGTATCTGTGAGTTTCCCCTGATTTCCTTGGCCAGAATGAGTCCAGTGAGTGCAAAAAGGGTGAGCACAGTTTAATTGGGATGGCCACTCAGGAAAGGGGGGGGGGGGGGGTCTGAAATAGTTTAAACCTTGAAAAGCTGGGGGAACCAAATCTGACAGCAGCAGTGTTACTGTGAGATACCTCTGTTTCCTATGGCTGCAGAGAGTCCAGGGAGAGTAAAAACTGTTTTTACATCCTACAATGTCCCCAGTGATCCCAGTGTGGCCAGTGTCTCCAGTGACTCCAATGATCCCAGTGTCTCCAGTATCCAGCGTCCCCTATGTCTCCAGTGACCCTGGTGTCTCCTGTGATCCCAATGTCTCCAGTGCCTAGTGATCCCAGTGACCTCAGTGTCCCCAGTGTGTCTAGTGTCTCCAATGATCCCAGTGATCTCAGTGTCTCTGGTCCCCAGTGTGCTGATTGTCCCCAATGTCTTCACTGGTTCCAATGTCCTTAGTGTCTCCAGTGACTTCAGTGTCCCCAATGTCTCCAGTCCCCAGTGATCCCAGTAACCTCAGTGTGTCTAGTGTCCTCAGGGTCTCCAATGATCCCAGTGTCTGCAGTGATCCGAGTGACCTCTGTCTCTCTGGTCCCCAGTGTGCCCATTGTCCCCAATGTCTCGACTGGTTCCAATGTCCCTAGTGTCTCCAGTAACTTCAGTATTCCCAGTGACCACAGTGTGCCCAGTGTACCTAGTGACCCAGTGTTTCCTGTGATCCCAATGTCTCTAGTCTCCAGTGTGCCCAGTGTCTCCATTGTCCCCAGTGACCCCAGTGTGTCCAGTGACCCCAGTGTCTCCAGTGATCCCAGTGTCTCCAAAAGTCCCCAATGTCTCCAGTGGCCCCAGTGTCTCCAGTGACCCCACTGTGTCTAGTGTCCCCAGTGTCTTCAGTGACCTCAGTGTCTCCAATGTCCCCAGTGTGTCTAGTGTCCCTGGTGTTTTCAATGTCCCCAGTGGCCCTGGTGTTTTTAATGTCCCCAGTCACCCCAGTGTGTCTAGTGTCCCAGTAACCCAGCACTACTGCTCCTTCAAGTGACCTCACATCATCCCGTGACTCAGGCGCTCTCTGAGCCCCATCCTGATAACTCTGTATGAACATCCCCCAACTTTGTTAGGACAATCATCACACTCACTATAGGAATTCCTTCTTTATGTCTATTCTGTTTATTCCCACAGCTTAATTCTTACTGCAATCACTCCCCCCTACTATATCCCATCACTAGTCCTGGACAGCTTGGCCCGCATGTGAATGTGGAGAGAATGATATATACTAGGGAGTGTAACAATGAAAGATGATGATGAGTGTGATCAATGCTATCAATCAGGATCAATGTAATATTAATAATCATATAAAATAATGGGCGGTGTAATAATAAATTGTAATAAATAATGATGAGAATAATAATATATAATACAGTATTCGTATAGTGATATATATAAATAACAGGAGGGGGTAATAATAAATTAGATAAAATAATAGATGGGCAATAATAGACAATATAAACAAATAGAAGGGGTAATAATAAATCATATCAAATAATAAACTAAAATAAATAATTTTGATAAAATAATAGGAAGTGTAATAATAAATAATATAAAATAATAGGAGGGTTAATAATAAATAATATAAAATGATAGGAGGGGCAATAATAAGTTAGATAAAATAATAGGAGGGTTAATAATAAATTTGATAAAATAATAGGAGGGGTATTAATAATGTAAAATAATATGAGAGTTAATAAATAATATAAAATAATAGGAGGGGCAATAATAAATTAGATAAAATAATATATTATTTCGGCACAACACCAGGGAAGGAAAACAAGCTGACAGGGGGAGGGGAGCTTTGAAGAAGAGGAGTGATTAATGGGTGCAGGGGAGATAAAGCAGAGTTGAAGTTGCTGGAACGGAGGAGTCAGGAATCCATACATTATGCAGTAACAGAAGAGAGAATGACAGTCACTCCTGTCAGGCAGGAGAAGTGGCAGAAGCTGCCAGCACACCCTCCTCACTACAGATTAAGACACCGCCCAGGGCAGTCGCCCCTCCCGCCCACCCCTTGTACCGGTCCTGGTTGTGTATTCAGAGATGGTATTCTGCATACCTTGGGTGTAACGAGTGGTATTTGAGTCACTCTTGCCTTTCTATCATCTGGAACCAGTCTGCCCATTCTCCTCTGATCTCAACAAGGCATTTTCCTCCACTCAACTGCCGTTCACTGGATATTTTATCTTTTTCGGATTATTTTCTGTAAACCTGAGAGATGTTTGTGCGTGAAAATCCCAGTAGATCAGCAGCTTTTGAAACACTCAGACCGTCCAGAAGACAGAAGAGGAAACCTCCCAGAGATTCTAAACTTTCCCACTCTATCCAAAACTAGAAAAAATATTCCTGGCCTCTGTTGTACTTTAGTATGAGATTTAGTGCCCAAGGTTTGTAATTTGGCCTTTGTCGGAACAGTTGGTGTGATATCACATTTCACCACTGGATGGCAGTACAGGAACATACATTTTGTGCTTGGGAAGTTTTTTTTTAGGTGTATCTTTGTAGGTACGTTTCATTATTGCAGGCATTTATATAGCACAGACAATTTACTCAGCACATTATGTGGTGTAATTTCACATCAGCCCCTGTCTTCAAGGAGCTTACAATGTAAGGTCCCTATATCACATGTACACACATACTGAGGCCAATTTTAGACAGGAGTCAATTAATGTACCAGCATGTCTTTGGGGTGTGGGAGGAAATCAGAATACCAGAACAAAGGCATGCAAGCACAGGAAGAACATGCAAACTCCATGCAGACAGTATCTTGGGCAGGATGCGAACGAAGGGCCCCAGTGCCGCAAGGCATAAGTGCTTACCATTAAGATACTGTGCTGCCAATAAGGGTGTATTGTTTCAAGATAAAGAACATGTATAAATCAATCATTACCTTAAAGCAGTGTTATTATTATTATTATTATACAGGATTTATATAGCGCCGACAGTTTACGCAGCGCTTTACACCATTAGGGCAGACAGTACAAGTACAATACAATTCAATACAGGAGGAATCAGAGGGCCCTGCTCGTTAGAGCTTACAATCTAGGATTAAACCCCTTTTGCATTTACGGAGATTTGGCAGGGGTAGATTGTAGACGAGTGGGTCTGCAATATAGTGGCTCATGGCTACAAGCTGCAATTTTAAGGCTTTGAATCCGTAAACAGAAATTGCTCTTTAAACGCCCTTGATCATCTATCTCAAGGAGTAATCATTCCGGTTCCAGAGGACGAAAGATTTCACGATTTCTACTTGAACCTCTTCACAGTTCCAAAAGCCAAATGGCAATATTCACCCCATTTTGGATCTCAAGAGACTCAACATGTTTCTGTGAGTACAGAAGTTACGGTTGAAATTGGTATGGTCAGTGGTGGTCTGTCTCCAGCAGGGAGATTTCTGGGCATCAGTGGATATCAAAGATGCTTAGAAGGGTGGATATCCTTGTGGATGTTGAAGATGGAAAAAGGTTCTGACAAGGATTGGTCCCCAAAGAAGAGGTTGTTGCCAATCACTATCCTGGAGCTGAGGGTGATTCATCTTGTACTTCTGCATTAGTCAGTACAGCTGAAAGGTCTTCCTGCAAGGGTCTAGTCAGACAAAAGCACGTCAGTGCTATACATAAATAATCAAGGAGGCACCAGAAGTCTCAGTCTGCTCGGGAGGAAGTGGATCTCATTCTGTCTTGGGCAGAACTTTGTTTCTACATTATCTGTCATTAATGGGTGGTAAATTGGCAGGCGGATTTCCTCAGCCTTCAACAACTGTCTCCAGGGGAATGGGCTCTATATCAGGAGGTGTTAGAGGAACTCTGTTTACGGTGGGGCAACCCGGATGTGAATCTTCTGAAGCCCAGGTTCAATGTGAAACTGAACAGGTTCATCTCTAGGACCAGGAATCCTCAAGTGTCTGTAGTGAATGCTATGGAGACACTGTGGGACCAGTTCTTCCTAATTTATGCCTTTCTGCAATGGCAGCTCCTACCCCACCTGCTTTGCACTCTTGCTTGGCCCAGGAGATTGTGGTTTTCTGACATTGTGAACATGCTGACAGATGGTCCTTGGATCTTTCTAAATCGACACAACCTTCTGGCGCAAGGTCCAATCTTCCATCCCTCTTTAAAGTCCCTGGCTTTAACAGCAAGTCTTGAGAGACAGGAGAGTCTCTGATTCAGTCATTCCTACCCTTCTGAGGCTTGCAAGTATGTTGTGGGTCGCATCTTGGTCTTTATCCGATCTGGAGTGCATCTGAGATTCGCTTTGAGTGCGATCAACGCTCAGCTTTTGGCCTTGGCAATCTTTTTTTCAGAGGCCGATTCGTTCATATTCCTTGGTGCATGTCTTTGTTTAGGGTGTCATTCCTATTGTTTCACCAGTCAGAACTCTGTTGACTCCGTGGGATCTCAGCTTGGTACTTTCAGTATTACAGAAATCTCTATTTGAACCCATCCGGCATCTTCCTTTAGACCTTATAATGTGGAAGGTTGTTTATTCTGATTGCAATTCCTTTGCAAACCAATGGTATGTATGTGAGCTGCTCAGGTTGCAGAGAAGTATAGTCCTGTGCCCACTGCTGTGAGTGCTGGCCAGAAAGGAGCCGGCCCACACTCAAGGCAATAACAGATGAGAGGCTAGATGTCCCGAAATCTGCAGCTCAAAACAAGACCTGTTGTGTGTGAACAATTGGCAGTCTCAGCCTGGACCCCTGCCAGGCCAGGTGACATCTAGCCTCTCATCTGCCATTACTTTGCCTTATAGGGTTTAAAAATTGGCTGCCCTTCCCTGTAAGGAACCATTCTTGGTCCTCCACCACAACAAGGTGATTTTTCGACCTAAGCCATCTTTCTTACCTAATGTGGTTTTGTCTTTCCACCTCAATTAGGGCATTGTGATGCCATCTTTTTGTTCTAACCCACAGATGTTGGGGGACAAGGCTCTTCACACTTTGGATGTGATTTATGCTATCAGGAGCTATCCGACGTCGACTGCTGTGAATCAGCGGTTAGAATCCTTTTTTGTGCTTCCTGAGGGACCAAATAGGGGTCATGCAGCTTCCAAGTTTACTTTTTATTGATGGATTTGTCAGCTTATTTCTCATCTTATGGTTTAGAAGGAAATGTTTCACCGTTTTCAGTGATGGCTCATTTTACCAGGAGTCTCTGCTTCCTGAGCTATTTGTCTCAAGCTTCTGTGGCTCAAGTTTGTAAAGGCCACTACCTGGTATGCGGTATATACTTTGACCAAGTTTTACTAGGTGGATGTTAGAGCCATTGAGGATAATATATTTTTGGTTGGCATCATGTATTGCAGACTGCTGCATGAGGTTCTACCTGTTCTGGCTTAGTTGTTTGGGGCCTTTTGGCTTGTTGCCGTTTCGCACTTCCCTCACATTTATTGCTCAGGGACATCCCTTTTGTAAGGATTCTGAAGAAGTTGTATTTTGAGGTGAGGCAGCTCCCAGTTTGTAGTGCCCAAACAAAACCATGCAGGCAACAGCTAAACAGATGCAGAGAAGCATAGGAACAGGTACTAGGGACTGGGGCTTGTGGCTAGGAATGCTACGTATTGCTCAGGCAAAGACTGCTAGTTTAAACATTGCTGAAACAGTGGTCCTGGTAGACAGACTGGGCAGGAACTACCTTGGAAGCTGCTGTATTAAACAGCAGATGGGGTCGGGTTTCTCCTTGTCAGGGCACCATTGGCACCGAACCGGGGCGTCGGCGTACGCCTATGCGCCGGCGCGCGCCGTTGCGCGCTGCTCAGCAAATACCTGTTGTTCCCGGGCATCGGCGCGGCGCTAGGGCGCGCGCGGGTTCGCGGCGCTTGGGCGCGCGCGCGTGTGCACGTGGGCGCGGACGGGCGTGCGCGCGTTCGCGATAGCGCCGGTTTGGCGCCAAGGTGCACTTAAAAGCCCCCCTGTGCTTTGACACATTGCTGCTTCGTCTCAGCTTCGTGATTCTAGTATTTGTTATCTGATTGTTTGCTACCTATCTGACCCGGCTTGTTTGACCATCCGTCCTGCTCCAATCCGACCCGGCTTGTCTGACTATTCTTATGCTACCTGCCTGATACCGTTGCTGAACTCTGCCTGCCTACCGACTCTGCCTCTGCCTGCTGTACTTGCCTGCCTCATATCCTTGCTGACCCGGATCGTCTGACCCTGCTTGTTCCTGTTGTCCTTGCTGTTGCACCTTCAGCTTCAGCTCCAGAGACCTCTGCACATTCAAGTGTTCCAGTCTGCTGCTTCCAGTCTCACCTGATCTGCAGTCCAGCCATCCCTGCGGGATCTCTCACCTCGTCTGCATCAGAGACTCAGCTCAACAGGCACTCCTACCCCACTGCGCTCAGGAGACCACTGTCCCCATTCCAGTGGCTCCTGAACCAGCGTTGTATGAGAGGTCTTCTCCTACAAAGTCAGGCTCTCCTACCAGGTACCTAACAGTACGAAGCAGCCATGTCTGAGCCTGCAGGAGATACCTCTCCATTGAAGGAGATATGCACACACCTGGCAGCCCTCACCCAAGCAGTGCAAGCTCTTCAGGACAATTACAACAGACTGGAGGGACAAGTCCAGAACCTTGCAGGGGTTAATCCTTCAACCTCCTCTTCACCGGCCGCCCCAACACAGACTGTTCCAGGGCCTTCAGTGGTAATGCTCCCTCCTGAACCACGAGTCCCCACTCCTGAAAGATTCTCCGGAGACCGGTCTAAGTTTCGAGGTTTTCGCAATGCCTGCCAGCTCTTTTTTGCCTTACAGCCCAGAACCTTTTCATTGGAAGCCACAAAAGTTGGATTTGTCATTTCCCTCCTCCAAGGGGAACCACAGACCTGGGCACACCGTTTACTTGAAGGGGACTCAGCTCCAACCCAATCCTTATCGGCCTTCTTCGAAGCTATGGCACAATTGTATGAGGATCCTCAACTGACTGCCACAGCTGAATCTGCTCTGCTCGCGCTCCAACAAGGCCGCAAACCTGCGGAGGACTATGTTGCTGAATTTAGACGTTGGAGCGCGGATACCCAGTGGAACGACGCGGCTCTGCGTCATCAATTCCGCATTGGACTGTCTGAAAATCTAAAAGATGAACTGGCTCGAGTTGGTATTCCAAACACCTTGGAGGCCTTGATCACCCTCACCATTCAGATCGATCGTCGCCTCCAAGAACGCCGATCTGAACGGGCAGTTCAACCTAACCGCCCGACCTGGATGACACCACGTGCACCGATTCCTGCATCTCGCTACCTACCTGTGCCAAGTCCACCTCCAGTCAATACCACATTAGATACCTCCGAACCAATGCAGCTAGGTCTGATGCGACCTGCCCTGACCCCCGAAGAACGTGCCCGACGTCGACAATTGAATCTGTGTCTCTACTGTGGAGGAACCGGGCATTATGTCTATAATTGCCCAATCAGAATGAGTAAGTGTTCATCTCCTATACCTACCAGTCTCTCTGCTTTATCCACAAATTCTACCCATCTTGCCATTCCTCTCTCATTACAGCTTCAAGAAAAGACACTCCAAGTCAACGCAATTATTGACTCCGGGGCATGCAGCTGCTTTATAGACTTAAGTTTTGCCAACCTGCACAACATCCCTTTACAGACTAAAGCCCATGGACTCTCTGTCTTCCTTGCTGATGGCTCCCGTATCAGATCTGGACAAGTGACACAAGAAACCCTGCCATTACCCGCTACGACTTCTTCTCAACACAAAGAACTGCTGACCCTTGACGCCATCTCCTCTCCCATGTTTCCCATTATCCTGGGCATTCCCTGGCTTCAGGCCCACGATCCACACATCCATTGGGCAACTGGAGAAATAAAATTTCTGTCATCCTACTGTCAGGAACACTGTCTGGCGAAAGACTCGGATCCCCAAGCTACCCTACTTTGTGTGGACTCCGACCAGACAAATCGTCAAGCCATTCCCAAACACTATCATGACTACATGGATGTCTTCAGCAAAAAGGGGGCAGATTCTCTTCCACCTCATCGTCCCTACGATTGCCCCATCGAGTTGCTGCCAGGATCCGAAATTCCCTTTGGACGCATCTTTCCCCTATCCGAAAAGGAACAAGAAGTGTTGAAAGCATACATTGATGAAAACTTAGCCAAAGGATTTATTCGTCATTCTACTTCTCCAGCAGGAGCGGGAATATTCTTTGTTACCAAGAAGGACAAATCTCTCCGCCCGTGTATTGACTACCGGGAATTGAATAAGATCACGGTTAAAAATCGGTATCCCCTACCCTTGATACCCGAACTATTCCAGAAATTAAGGACTGCTGTCATTTTTTCTAAGCTTGATCTAAGAGGGGCCTACAATCTGATCCGCATTCGGGCTGGGCATGAGTGGAAAACAGCTTTTCGGACCCGATTCGGGCATTATGAATATCTAGTCATGCCTTTTGGACTCTGTAATGCCCCTGCAACCTTCCAACACCTAATTAATGATGTGCTTAGAGACTTTTTAGACCTGTTTGTGATCGCATATCTAGACGATATTTTGATCTTTTCGGAATCCCTAGATCTCCATCGGAAACATGTTTGTCAAGTATTGGGTCGTCTCCGCTTACACAGGCTGTATGCAAAGGCGGAAAAATGCGAATTCGAGAAACAGAGCATCCAATTCCTGGGCTTGATTATCTCATCGACTGGCATCAAGATGGACCCACAAAAGGTTTCTGCCGTTCTGGACTGGCCGGTACCCCTGGACAAAAAAGGGGTTCAGCGATTCATCGGGTTCGCAAACTTTTACAGGAAGTTCATCAAGGGGTTCTCTGCTATAATCGCACCAATCACACAACTGACCAAGCAGAATACCCGTTTCTCCTGGAATCATCTAGCCCAAGAGGCTTTTGTGAACCTTAAGAGACTTTTTACTTCAGCACCTATTCTTAGTCACCCTGAACCATCCTTGCCATTCATTCTAGAAGTGGACGCTTCTGAGATAGCGGTCGGTGCGATACTCTCGCAACGAAAGGGCAGTAAGGATGTTATGCATCCCGTAGGATTCTTCTCCCGGAAACTCTCCCCTGCGGAGAGAAACTATGATGTCGGTGATCGAGAGCTTCTCGCCATCAAGACTGCATTAGAGGAGTGGAGGTACCTGTTGGAGGGGGCTGTGCATCCAGTGCTAATTTATACTGATCACAAGAACCTTGAATATTTGCGATCCGCTAAAAGGTTAAAACCCCGTCAAGCCCGTTGGGCGCTGTTTTTCTCACGCTTCTCCTTCCACATTACGTATCGGCCGGGTTCAAGAAATGTCAAACCAGACGCATTATCTCGAATGCATGACAACCCAAAGGATTTATCTGCCCCAGATACCATTTTACCTGCAAACAATTTTTTGCTCATTCAAGCTGATCTTCTTTCTCAGATTAAGGAAGCATCTTCTGGAGCAACCAGACCCTCAGGCCTTACCCTAAGTAGCAAGGATGGACTGTTCTGGAAAGGTAGCCAAATTTTTGTTCCTGAGGAGGTTCGGGTCAAGGTCCTGGCACTCCTTCACGATCACCCACTGGCAGGTCACTTTGGGGTTCGTAAAACTCTGGAATTGGTACAGCGTACTTTCTGGTGGCCCAATTTGAAGGACTTTTGTGAGAGATACGTCAAATCTTGCCCTATCTGTACCCAGAATAAGACATCCAGGAGTAGAGCTTGGGGTCTGTTAAAACCCTTGCCAGTACCCGATAGGCCCTGGAAGATGATATCCATGGACTTTATTGTGGAGCTCCCATGTTCAGAAGGTTGTTCTGCTATTTTTGTGATAGTAGACCGTTTTACCAAGATGGCCCACTTTCTTCCATTAAAGGGAACTCCGTCAGCTATGGAAACAGCTCACATTTTCATTAAGGAAATCATTAGACTCCACGGAATTCCTGTAAACATAACCTCTGACAGGGGGGTACAATTTACCTCACGTTTTTGGAGAGCTCTGTGTGAATCTTTAAAAATCAAACTGGCTCTGTCTTCGGCCTATCACCCTCAGACCAACGGTCAGACGGAGAGGACCAATCAGACTCTTGAGCAGTACATCAGATGTTTTACCTCTTTCTCACAGGATGATTGGGTATCCTTGCTGCCGCTAGCAGAATTTGCCTACAACAATGCCAAACACTCAGCCACCGGTCAATCCCCCTTTTTTGCCAATTATGGGTTCCATCTAACCTTTTTACCCGATTTCCTTCCAGAGTCTTCAGTCCCGGCAGTACAGAGTACGGTAGACTTCATCAACCATAACAACCAGATGTTGCAGGAAGCAGTATCCAAGGCTCAGGCGGACAGCAAGAGGATCTTTGACCGGAAGAGAAGAGGGGAATTGAAGCTTCAGCTTGGTGATCAGGTATGGCTATCTACAAGTAACATTAAACTAGCATGTCCCTCTAAGAAGTTGGCACCTAGATTTATGGGACCGTTTCCGGTCAAAAGAAAGATCAATGAAGTTTCATATGAACTGACTTTACCTGACTCCCTCAAAATACATCCCGTGTTTCATGTGTCATTGCTCAAACCTGCTGTACCTGATCCCTTCCCCGGTAGAGGAACTAGACCTCCTGAACCCATTGTGGTTGATGGCAACGAGGAATTTGAGGTCGAGGCTATCCTTGATTGCAGGAAAAGACAAGGTCAGATCCAGTTCCTAATTAAGTGGAGGGGCTACGGCCCAGAAAGTAATTCTTGGGAACCAGATTGTAATGTGCATGCCAGGCGTTTAGTGCAAGCCTATTTTTCTAGTCATCCGGAGAAGAAAAGGCTTTTGGGCACCCGGAGGTTGCCCCTTGGGGGGGGGCAATGTCAGGGCACCATTGGCACCGAACCGGGGCGTCGGCGTACGCCTATGCGCCGGCGCGCGCCGTTGCGCGCTGCTCAGCAAATACCTGTTGTTCCCGGGCATCGGCGCGGCGCTAGGGCGCGCGCGGGTTCGCGGCGCTTGGGCGCGCGCGCGTGTGCACGTGGGCGCGGACGGGCGTGCGCGCGTTCGCGATAGCGCCGGTTTGGCGCCAAGGTGCACTTAAAAGCCCCCCTGTGCTTTGACACATTGCTGCTTCGTCTCAGCTTCGTGATTCTAGTATTTGTTATCTGATTGTTTGCTACCTATCTGACCCGGCTTGTTTGACCATCCGTCCTGCTCCAATCCGACCCGGCTTGTCTGACTATTCTTATGCTACCTGCCTGATACCGTTGCTGAACTCTGCCTGCCTACCGACTCTGCCTCTGCCTGCTGTACTTGCCTGCCTCATATCCTTGCTGACCCGGATCGTCTGACCCTGCTTGTTCCTGTTGTCCTTGCTGTTGCACCTTCAGCTTCAGCTCCAGAGACCTCTGCACATTCAAGTGTTCCAGTCTGCTGCTTCCAGTCTCACCTGATCTGCAGTCCAGCCATCCCTGCGGGATCTCTCACCTCGTCTGCATCAGAGACTCAGCTCAACAGGCACTCCTACCCCACTGCGCTCAGGAGACCACTGTCCCCATTCCAGTGGCTCCTGAACCAGCGTTGTATGAGAGGTCTTCTCCTACAAAGTCAGGCTCTCCTACCAGGTACCTAACACTCCTAAAACTATCAAACTTGGACACATGTCTGTTGTACAAAAGGTAACAGGAGAGCATAGCATGTAGAGCTCTACAACTACAAGTAACAACTTGCCTGCTGTTTGTGGGACTACAAGTAACAAGTCAACCTTTCATGTCTGAAGAATTAGTAACAGATCAGCCTTATATGTACGTAGAACTACAGGTTTGCAGCTGATCTGGGAGGCCAACAGCAGATTGTTGTTCCTTCCCTCTGTCTGACTCCAGTTCACCAAAAGGAAATTTCCTTCATTGGATGTGGTTCAGGCTACCGGAGTCTATCTCTCTCAGTTACTGCTTCTTTCAGAAAGGCTGACTCATACTTTGTCATCCTAGAAGGACCCCATAAAGGTCAAGATTACACCATCTCCAGGTGGCTCAGGCTGGCCTGACCATCATCCAAGCTTATTATCCCAAGGGTATTTGTTCCACCCCTTCCTGTTAAGGCAAACTCTTCTGCTTCTTGGGCCGTTTGCAGGGCTGGACTGGGACAGAAATTTGGCCCTGGACTTCATCCAGACCAGCCCACTTTAATTTTGCAAACACGCACAAAAACAGAATATAAACTATACACAATTGTGCAAAAAAACATAAGTGAAAACATTTCACTATTGGGCATACGACAGAACATATAACTGTCCTCCAAGTTTTTCAACATTTATTTTTCTGAATGAAAATGTGTTAAATGAAAATATACTCTAACTCCTCACTCACCTCTTTTATTATTTCACTTATTCTTTTCTGTATTTTTCTCCTCCTTCTCACATCACTGCGTGTAGTGGGAGGGCTAACGTCATGCAGGAACATTGCTACAACCTCATTGGCTGGAATTTCAGAAACCGGCATTGCTGCACAGCCATTGGCTGTATTTTAGCAATACAGCGGCGCTGAGGCTGAGCCGGGTTGCACACTATGAAGTGAGATGATGCAGTGCGGATGACAGGTCTCTACTGGCCGGCAAGGCACCAAACGAATCAAGCAAATCTATATATAACCCAGTCAGAAGCCGTAGGTCCGTTCGCTTGTCCAAAGCTGCTCATCCTCATGATTCTGCTGATTCCTACATTGTCCTTTCCCCTCCCCAACGTGTGTCAACACAGGGATCACGTGTCTTCCTCAGGGGGAGCAATCCCCCTGAGGAAGACACGTGATCCCTGTGTCAACACGTGTTGGGGAGGGGATAGGACAGTGTAGGCATCAGCAGCATCGTGAGGACGAGGAGCTGTGCACAAATGGACCTACAGCTTCTGACTAGGTTATATACAGATTTGCTTGATTAGTTTGGTGCGCTACAAGCACTTAAAGTGTATGAGTACTTTTTTAAATAAATGTGGTTTTAAACAATAAAGCACCATGTGGCTTCTTTTTTTCATCGAGGATACACTCATAGAATGGCTCAGGACCTGCAGAGTTTATTTATCACAGAGCCCAGGGGTGGTTCATCAGCGTTATTTGACCAAACTTAACTATGCGGTCACACGCTCTGAGGTGAGGATAATCGCAAGGGGGAGCACGAGAGTGTTGGCCAAATTGGGCCCAAAGTGTTAATAATTTGTGTGGCTACCATTATTTTCCAGCACTGCCTTAACCCTCTTGGGCATGGAGTTCACCAGAGCTTCACAGGTTGCCACTGGAGTCCTCTTCCACTCCTCCATGATGACATCACTGAGCTGGTGGATGTTGGAGACCTTGCACTCCTCCACCTTCTGTTTGAGGATGCCCCACAGATGCTCAATAGGGTTTTCGGCCACTAGCGGGGGTTAAAACCTCCCCGCTAGCGGCCGAATACCGCCACTAAAACGATGGTAAAACGCCTCTAAAAATAGCGCCGTTTTACCGCCGACGCCCCCACCGCCCCTGTGTGAAAGGGGCCTTACCCTCAGCTTCTTTAGCAAGGCAGTGGTCGTCTTGGAGATGTGTTTGGGGTTGTTATCTTGTTGGAATACTGCCCTGCGGCCCAGTCTCCGAAGGGAGGGGATCATGCTCTGCTTCAGTATGTCACAGTACATGTTGGCATTCATGGTCCCCGCAATGAACTTTAGCTCCCCAGTGCCAGCAGCACTCACGCAGCCCCAGATTATGACACTCCCACCACCGTGCTTGACTGTAGGCAAGACACACCAAATACGTTTATCTTGGTCTCATCAGACCACAGGACATGGTTCCATAATCCATGCCCTTAGTCTTCTTGTCTTCAGCAAACTGTGGGCTTTCTTGTGCAGCATCTTTAGAAGAAGCTTCCTTCTGGGACGATAGCCATGCAAACCAATTTGATGCAGTGTGCGCCATATGGTCTGAGCACTGACAGGCTGACCCTTCAACCTCTGCAGCAATGCTGGCAGCACTCATACGTCTATTTCCCAAAGACAACCTCTGGATATAACACTGAGCATGTGCACTCAACTTCTTTGGTCGACCATGGTGAGGCCTATTCTGAGTGGAACCTGTCCTGTTAAACCGCTATATGGTCTTGGCCACCGTGCTGCAGCTCAGGTTCAGGGTCTTGGCGATCTTCTTATAGCCTAGGCCATCTTTATGTAGAGCAACAATTCTTTTTTTCAGATCCTCAGAGACTTCTTTGCCATGAGGTGCCATGTTGAACTTCCAGTGACCATTATGAGAGAGTGAGAGCGATAACACCAAATTTAACACACCTGAGACCTTGTAACACTAACGAGTCACCGGGGAGGGAAAATTACTAACTGGGCCAAATTTGGACATTTTAGGGCTGTACTCACTTTTGTTGCCAGCGGTTTAGACATTAATGGCTGTGTATTGAGTTATTTTGAGGGGACAGCAAATTTACACTGTTATACAAGCTATACACTCACTAATTTACATTGTAGCAAAGTGTCATTTCTTCAGTGCCGGTTCACACAGGGGCGACTTGTCAGGCGACCTAGCCGCCTGACAAGTCGCCTCCCGTTTTGTATTACGGAACAGTACTAATAGGAGCGACGCAAGTCACTCCGACTTAGAAAAATGTTACTGTAGTATTTTTGGGGCGACTTCAGGCGACTTGCATTGACTTCTATACAGAAGTCGTTTTGCAAGTCGCCGCTGAAGTCGTGTGCAGGTCGCCTCGGTGAGTCGTGCCGCCCCTGTGTGAACCGGCACTCAGTGTTGTCACATGAAAAGATATAATAAAATATTTACAAAAAATGTGAGGCCTGTACGCACTTTTCATGTACTTGATTGGTATATTATGAAACACTGGTAATGTTTTTTGGCACTGATGCAAAGGATGCACATTGATTGTTAACCTCCCTGACGGTATTCCCGAGTGTGGCTCGGGGTTAAATTTCAGCACCATTAGCGGTAACCCCGAGCCACACTCGGGATTACATCTCAGGATCCTGGTGTGGTATACTTACCTTGTCCCTAGGATCCTGCGATGTCCCCCAGCGCTGTCTGCGGGCTCCGTCCTCTGCCCGAAGCCTCTCTGTGCCAGGCTCCGTTCCCTGCGAGCGTCACGATGCACGGGGGTGGAGCCTGGCGGCAAATTAGAAAAATGTAAAAATCATAACAGTAATCTTACAGATTACAATACTGTATAAAATCATTTCGCTTCCCTTTTGTCCCCAGTGCTTTGGCCCATGCCCTGCATGCAGTTTTATATTATATATACTGTTCTTTCTGCCTGGAAACTTGAGATTGTCCATAGCAACCAAAAAGTGTCCCTTTACGTCAAAAGTGGCTTTAGACCAGCTAGAAAACAGCGATAGTATATTAGATCACTTGCAGAATTGAGCGATAGTGAATCGTGGGGAAATGTATTTTATTATTGTTATATTATTTTTTTTTTTAATTATTTATATTTATTTATTATATTATAATTTATGATTTTGTGTTTCAAACATCATCATACCCGGGATATCTACTAGACTCTTGGTGGACAGATCGAAGTGTGTTATTGCTTAGAATTACAGACCTACAATATAAAACGGCAAATATCTATGCAAAATAATTGTACCGCTTTGAGACGCAAAAATCTGAAATAATCATACCGCCAGGGAGGTTAAGTATAGCGTGACACTTTGAATACAGTATATATTTAGCACACTTTTATGGGACTGTGAACAGTGTCGGCAGCTGATAACTATTGCACATACAATTATCTTATAATGAATTTCTCTGGTAGCTCACAAGATCCCCTTTACTCTAGTTTAGAAAAAAAAACTTCTCCGGGTCTCCCCTGTGTTCAGTGGGGGCCGTTGGACAGAAAGCGGACTATTTCATCACTTTCGACTTTAGGCAGATTAATCCGCAGCAGCGCTCCCGGCCGGCGCCAGTGTACTGATATAGCACAGGCTGGCCTTCAACTGTGTAGTGCGCTGCTGCGGATTAATCCGCTCAAAGCTGAAAGTGATGAAATAGTCTGCTTTCTGTACCCCAGCCCCCACTGAACACAGGGGGCCCGGAGAAGCTATTTTTTATAAACAGCTGCACAGTGGGAGATTAGCTTATTGGTGGATAGGGTTTGGGAGTCCCCGCCCGCTCTACTTCCGCTGTCACTGAAACCAGCCCACTGAGCCATCGGCCCACCGGTAAACTCCCAGTAGTCCCGATGGCCAGTACATGCCTGGCTATTTGGCATCAAGCATCTGTTTTTCCATATTTTCAAGGCTTCCACTTCTATTCACATTTTCTCTAAGTTCTACCGGGTGGACATCGCAACCTCATCTGATGCCTTCTGTGGGTGTAAGGTGCTTTCAAGTAGCCCTTTGAGCTGCAGGTAGTCCACAGTTCTCTGTTGTTTCCCTGTGCCTATTGGTGATTGTTTGCTATGTTGCCCCCTGTTGCCAGTTTTGATGCAAATTCTCATTGGCAGATACATCTATATATACCGTAACGATTAGACATGATCCTCACACCCCAGATGATGTCCAATAGGACGAAACACATCTGGTGACGCTTGTGGAATCATTGCAATTGCCTACGTTTTAATGACAAGCTTGTTTTTATCAGATTTGCTGTAAGTGAAAACCCCCCTTTTTATTAATAAACCTATCATACAGAGGCACACTATGTGCAGTTATCTGTTTTTCATGCATATCATCATGGATTACTACAACATGTAATGCGATTTATCACACACTTTGGAGTTCGTTTCCTTGATGCTTGAAACACCTTGCTCAATATCTGGTGGAGTTCATTGTCCAAGGATCGTGCCTGTTGGGTGGTATCTATGAAACTGCCCGTTTGACCCACATGCTGTATGGTACATGTGTCCATCAAGTCTGGTAAGCGTGCCAACCTTATCACTTTGATTTCACCTTTAAGATCCAAGTTGAACAGCACAAGAAGGACTTTCACATATTTATTTAATTTCTAAGATGGACTTTTGTTATTATCTTGCTAATTAATTTTTTCACTCCATATTATTCACTTTTGCCTTCCGGCATACTGGTTGTTTTGTTTTCGTTATTTTTTTGATCATTGTATGTTTTTCATTTGTTCAAGATTTAGCGCCATACTATTGTTTTGTTATATTTCTGTACTATATGTCTAGTGATGTGTTGGCAGCTTACCCATTCTCTTTGCACAATTTTCTCCCTTTTACCACACACTTCTCAATTGGACTGATTTTGGGTGCCAGAAAGGTTCAAGTCTTCATGTGTCCTACAATGGATAAGAAAAAAAAGGTTTTTGTGCTCCCCATAAAATCCCTTTTTGGAATCCACTGAGGGAAACCAGTCGCACCCCTCTGTGAATATGATCATGTTCTTGGCACTGCTTTGTGACATTTCTGAGGTATGCTTGTAGTGGGAGGAGTCATCATGGGCGAGTCTACAGTTTTTTTGTTTGCCAGTGTCTGATCCTTCTGTAGGCGGCAGTATAACTCAAAGGATAAAGACTTCCTGTGTCCCTTAATGAACTACAAGAAATTGATTTTACAGTGAATGCAAAAATCCTATTATACTTTTCTATTTATAATAATTCCTGGTCAGTTTAATTTTAGGCTCCGTTCACACACTTGTGCGACTTTTTAACCAATTAAGGACCGAGCCTCTTTCTGAGATCTGTTGTTTACAAGTTAAAAACAGTTTTTTTTGCTAGAAAATTGCTTAGAATCTCCAAACTTTATACATTTTTTTTAACACCCTAGAGAATAAAATGGCAGTTGTTGCAATACTTTCTGTCACACCGTATTTGCGCAGCGGTCTTACAAGCGCACTTTTTTGAATTAAAAAATAAGAAAATGGTAAAGTTAGGCCAATATTTTTTTTATATTGTAAAAGATAATGTTCCACCGAGAAAATTGATACCCAACATGTCACGCTTCAAAATAGCGTCCGCTCGTGGAATGGCGACAAACTTTTACCCTTAAAAATCTCCATAGGCGACGTTTAAAAAATTCTACACGTGGCATGTTTTGGGTTATAGAGGAGGTCTAGGGCTAGAGTTATTGCTCTCGCTCTACCGATCGCGCCGATACCTCACATGTGTGGTTTGAAAACGGTTTTCATATGCAGGCGCTACTCACGTATGCGTTCGCTTCTGCACGCAAGCTCGACGGGACGGGGCGCGTTTAAAAATCTCTTTTTTTTCCTTATTTCTTTTACTTTTTTCTTCTTTTTTTTTCACACTTCTTTTTAAAAAAAAAAATGTGTCACTTTTATTCCTATTACAAGGAATGTAAACATCCCGTAAACATCCCTTGTAAAAGAAAAAAAGAATGACAGGACCTCTTAAATATGAGATCTGGGGTCAAAAAGACCTCAGATCTCATATTTACACTAAAATGCAATAAAAAAAATGGTCTATGCTAAGTGCTATGGGCGTAAATGACGTTTTGATGTCGTTACAATGGTATGGAGACGGGTGGCGGCCATCTTCCCCTTACTCGTCTCCATGCCTAGCAGGAAGAAGGATCTGATCGCCTCCGCTGCTGCCGACGGCTCTGGTAATTCGGCAGAGGGCACCAGAGCACGGCGGGAGGGGGGGGTGCTCCGCCGCAGAGACCACTATTATTGGAAACCGTACCGCCGGCCGAAGAAGAGGACACCAGGGTTATGGCAGCTAGCTGCTACCATAACTAAGATATCCCTCTTCAAAGTTAGGACGTATATCGGCGTGCGGCGGTCCGGAAGTGGTTAATGATACTTTGGACACATAAAGTCTCATGACAATTCGCAGCCCATGAATTTCAATTAAAGCTGTTCAAATCTATGTGACTAAAAGCCGCAGTGACTTTAAAAAGATTCCTGCAATACTTTGATGTGACTTGAGTCCCATAGACTGCAATGAAAACTCCCAAAGTCGCATCTTAATGTTATCAATGTGCCATTTGTGCAACAGTCAAAGTCGCATTCATCCAAAGTTGCATCAAAGTCGCAATGAAAATCGCACAACTTTGGAGTTGTACAAGTGTGAATGGAGCCTAAAATTTTGAAAGTTTGTGTATTTACAAGCTGATGTTTTTCTATCTTTTTTTTTTTTAAATTGATTCAGGGTGGGGTTAGGGTGGGTATCAGTTTTTGCCTTCTAAACCTGCACAGGTCTTAGGCCCCGTTCACACCTGAGCGTACCAGAATCGCAGAATCATCGCTCCATTCTGCCTGCGAATCCAGAATCGTTGCAAACTGCGGGACATGTTTGCAGTGCCATTATTACTTAATGGCACCCCAAACACAATTCGGTTTTGTTGTGCGACAACATGCATAAAAATCGCTGCAAAAACCGCAAACGCACCTGGCTCAGTGCCAAAATTTTGTACCTGAGCTTCTTTGGCTCTTTTTTGGAGCAGAGGGAGGCCCATTCAAAATGAATGGTGCCGCTCCAAAAACGCACCACAAAACTGCACAAAAAAACCCTGAAGCGGCAACGCCGTTTAGGTGTGAACGGGGTCTAAACCTATCTACCCCAACCACTACCCCGCCCCCACTCCATGTGACAGGATTTGTGCCTGACAATTAGTAATGAAGGCCTCTTGAGCCCCTCCTTAGGGAAAGAGAGCCTTGACTGATGGGGGCATGGCTAGGTGCATGACCAGGGGAACGATTGGTTGGGACATGAGGAATGGGATGGGCCTGAGCTCAGGAAATCATGTGCCCTCCTCCATGCTGCATGGATCAGCCAGGATGTCACAGCCAGTGTCTCTCCCTGCGCCCAGCTGGGCCGGAGATTCAAACATGGCTCCAGTCCACACAGCCTTTGCAATGTCTCCTGTGCAGCCACATCCCCCTGCACCTGGCTGGGTGGGGGATGGCAGAGCTGCACAGGCTGCTCACCTCCTGCCGCTGACCCCGGCCTTCCTGTATCCCCTGCACCAAGCTGAGTGGGGGATGGTGGGGCAGCACACGGCTGCTCACCCCCTGCCACTGACCCCTACCATCCCGCATCCCCCTGCACCCCGCCAGGTGGGGGATGGCTGCACTGCTCAGGCCTCCCACCCGCTGTTTCTATGCACTGCAACTGAGCTGTGGTGCATAAAAATGAATGAAATGTATTTTAAGGTGACCAGATTTTTAAAATGAAATCGGGACATTTTTTTTTTTTTTTTACTAGTAATGGCAGCAATCGACGACTCTTTGCCCATCTCCGTCGCCGCCGCCCGCCTCACAGCCTGTCAAGTCTAAAGCCCCATACACACTATCAGATTTTCTGCTGATTTTTTCCTTCAGATTTACCAAAACCATATAATATGAGGTCAAACCTTAGGAGTTTCAATTTGTATGCAATCAGGCAGGCCCTTGCACTATATGGTTTTGGTAAATCTGAAGTCAAAAATCAGCAGAAAATCTGATAGTGTGTATGGGGCTTTACTCTTCGGGCCCCGGCTACTACTGGATGGGGAGCAGAGGAAGATCACTCCACCAGGGAAGGCAAGGAGATAAGCAGGCAGGCGGCTGGCCGGGACTTGAGCCAAGGCAGAAGAACGTGCGAGTGGAGCTGAATGGGCATGCGCCCGAAACTGAAGAAATAGTCCCTCCACTCCGACCAGCACAAGATCATCAGAAAGGGGCACAGATGATGGAAAAAAATAAACCCCCATAAGCTAGTAAGGGTGGCAGAGGAGGGGGGGTGCAATTCAGGTTTTTTCTTTTTATTCTGCACGGGCTGTCTTTGAAATTGCCCCAGCCCCTGTTCAAATCCAATCCGGGGACAAAACTGGGGACAGGCTTGGTCCAGGGACAGTGTCCTCAATCCGGGGACTGTCCCCAGAAACCGGGGATGTCTGGTCACCCTAATGTATTTGCATAAAGAACTATTTACGATCATCTTTGGGTCAAGAAAGACTGAACAGTTTAGCTTTACTTGCCATTGAGTCAGAACTTTTAAATACTTTGTCCTACGAAGATATTATCGATGAGTTTGCCAAAAGAAAAGTTGGAACTAAAAAATTGTAAGGAGTTTCTTACTGCTATAATCTTTAGACACTGAAATATTTTGTTTCAGAATTTCATTTTTGTCCAAAAAATACATTTATTTAGTTACTCCCGAAATTCGTTTTTATTTATTTCGTTTTTCGTTAAAAATTGCGTTCATCCGAGAATCCAAATTAATTAAGGTTGAATCTGTCATTGAAGGCTTATGGTGTCTGTCGAATGTTCAAAGAAGATTCGACGGAGCAGCTAAACTGTACAACGCCGTATAGTTTAGCTGCTCCGTCGAACCTTCTTAGAACTTTCGACAGACACCATAAGCCAAAGATTTGAAGTTTGTATGTTTTTTGCTGCTTTGTCAAATCTTCGTTGTTCGTGTTGAATGTTTATAGTTCAAACAGAAAATGGACTGGTGATAGTGATCACTGATCAGACAGGTAACAAGATAGGGTACATAGAATCTGTATAGAACCTCAATCTATAATATGGAATCTATAATAATAACCCCCCCACACACACACACACAACACGGGCAGCCTCTGAGGCTATCACAACACTAGCAACACTAGTATCACTATCAAGTTCATAACACTAACACAATAGCAGCAAATTATTATGAAAAAGTTAAGTTGAACTGTAGCTTGCTTCACTATTGTTCTGCTGCTGTGCTTATGCTTAACCGGTTCAATACAGGGCAATTTCACCCCCTTCCTTCCCAGGCCAATTTTTAGTTTTCAGCGCTGTCGCACTTTAAACGTCAATTGCGCGGTCGTGCGACGTTGTACCCAAAAAAAATTGACGTCCTTTTTTCACCACAAATAGAGCTTTTTTCTGGTGGTATTTGATCGCCTCTGCGGTTTTTATTTTTTGCGCTATAAACAAAAGAAGAGCGACAATTTTGAAAAAAACACAATATTTTTTACTTTTTGCTATAATAATATCCCAATTTTTTTTTTTTTAAAACACATTTTTTCCTCAGTTTTGGCCGATACGTTTTCTTCTACATATTTTTGTTAAAAAAAAATCGCAATAAGCGTATATTGATTGGTTTGCGCAAAAGTTATAGCGTCTACAAAATATGGGATAGATTTATGGCATTTTAAAAAAAAAAAATTATTTTTTATTTTTTTAGCGGCGATCGCGATTTTTTTTGGTGACTGCGACATTATGGCGGACACATCGGACACTTTTGACACATTTTTGGGACCAATCACATTTATACAGCGATCAATGCTATAACATTGCATTGATTACTGTGTAAATGTGACAGGCAGTGAAGGGGTTAACCACTAGGGGGCGGGGAGGGGTTAATGTGTTTCCTAGGGAGTGATTACTAACTGAAGGGGGAGGGGACGCACTAGGGGAGGAGACCGATCAGTGTTCCTCCGTTCTGGGAACACAGATCGCTCTCCTCAGAGCTGACAGGCTGTGGATCTGTGTGTTTACACACACAGATCCACATGCCAGCCCGGTTAACGGGCAATCGCGGGTGCCCGGCGGACATCGCGGCCGCCGGGCACACGCACCGGGTCCCGAGGATCGTGGCGCGCGCGCCCCCTAGACGCCCGGGAATCCCAGGACGTCATATGACGTCCACCCAGGATGGGAGATCCCATCTGTGGACGTCATATGACTATGGGCGGGTAGGGAAGTGGTTAATTGCTAAATAATTCAGGTTCTCTGACAAACGGACCAACTAAGATTGACTGTCTTCTGAAATGATTCAGTGTGTGTGTCTCTCTCTGCTAGCAAATCGTAAATGAAAGTAAGTTGGCTGTACGTGTGTACTTAGTTCTAGCTATTTTACTGCCCCTCCTCTTTGGTTACAAACAGCCAATAACATTCAACATTATCATTATTTTTATTTTACTTCCCCCACCCAATTCCAGCAGCGATCTTTTCTCTCTATGTCGAATATTTTCTCTTTATGTCGAATAATCTTGGACTAATAGAGCTAAGGTTAGGCACATTCAACCACAGGTTCAATAGACACAGATTGTTATTGTCAGCGTCATGTCGAATCTCCTATCTATATCGAACTGTTGTCGCAACAAAAACGAAAATAAAGCATTTGTTTATGTCGGATCTTTCGTTTTTCGAGCTCTGCACTTTCGTTATCGTTTGTTAAAACGATAACGAAAATACCTGAAGTTCGGACGAAAATGCATTCGGACGAAAACGAATGCACATGTCTAATAATCTTTAAAAGGCATTTTCTGCATTACAGAGTATTTTCAGTCTGTACAATTAAAGCCAGTTATTTTCAGTGTTCTTGTGTGTGGAGATATGTTTTTAATTGATCTATTGTAGAAGTCATCGATAAAGGATGAGAATGGTGGTGTGTGTGTGGGGGGGGGTGGCATTGAAGGGCCCGGCCTTGGGGCGGCAAAGGGAGTAAATCTGGGCCTGGGTACATGACAAGGGGAACGATTGGTTGGGACATGTGGGATGGGATGGGCCTGAGCTCAGGAAATCGTGTGCCCGACGCAATTCTGGGTCTTGAATTTGAGGGAGGCACCGGAGGATCAGAGTAGCAAAGGAGACCAGGCAATCTGTTACCCTTATGTATAATTGATTTGTTTTATACTTTCTTTTCTTTTTTTTTTTTTTTATTATATGCAGTCGCCTTCAAGTTGATCTTAACACACGTAAATCGTTTTTCCCATCCTGTGTAATTGTGTAATAATGCCTTGATATCTGCAAGTGGGAAAATGACACATTTCGCAGAAACCTAACTGCCCCCTCATCACCTCTTATATAAGTTGTTTCAATAACACTGCAAGCCCTGAGATCAGAGAGACTGACATCCTGACTCTCTCTGTGTGTCTTCTCTACAGTGCCAGTGATTAAAAAGTCATCAAATGTTAAATGCTTGTTTATGTAAGATGGTGTTCCAGCAGAAATTTACTCATCGCAGTTTGATAACAATTTATGTTCTTTAACAAAAGGAACATATATTCCACATTAATAATTATGCTACCAAAATGAATGTGTGCTGTAAATTGCCTCCAGCATTGCTCCTGCTTCTTGCTGGAGGCTGCCATTCTGTTGAAGCCCAGAGCAGTCACTTCTTTATTGGTAACTCATCTTTCGTTGAGAAAAAAAATAGCAAATAAAGAAAAAATAATATAGTGTGCACAATTGCGACATAAGTCATATTGTAATTGAATGTTATTAAAAATTACCGTATCTATCGGTGTATAACACGCACACAGTCGTATAACACGCACATTCATTTTCAGAGCGAAGTTTCAGGAAAAAGCCAGCAATGCAGCAGCCTCGCCATTGCCATCAATGCAGCAGCCTCGCCATTGCCATCAATGCAGCAGCCTCGCCATTGCCATCAATGCAGCAGCCTCGCCATTGCCATCAATGCAGCAGCCTCACCATTGCCAACAATAAAGCAGCCTCACCATTGCCATCAATGCAGCAGCCTCACCATTGCCTTCAATGCAGCAGCCTCACTATTGCCATCAATGCAGCAGCCTCACCATTGCCAACAATGCAGTCTGATCGATGCCCATCTGCAGCCTACAAGGGACGGCGAGGGGGGCTGGATGAGCGTCGACAGATTACATACAGTGAGAACAGGGGCGTAACTACCACCATAGCGACCCATGCGGGCGCTATGGGGCCCACAGCCGAGTGGGGCCCAGTGAGGATAAGAGCACCGCCGGCACAGTCTCCCAGCCAGGGGAAGAGAGAGGAGAGAAAGAGGCGAGCTGTCCGTATCAGCAGAGAGCTGAATTGCCCGATGTAAGAGCTTTCATTAGAACTTCCAGTGTTCCCGGGGCTCACGTCACATAGCTCCACCTCTTGGCCCGGCGCCTTTGATAGACAGAACGCCGATCCAATGCGGGACATGTGACGTCATCAAAGGGGTCGGGCCAAGAGGTGGGGCTATGTGATGACGAGCCCCGGGAAGACGGGAAATTCAAATGAAAGCTATTACAGCGGGCAATCCCGCTCTCTGCTGATCCGGGTGGCTTGCCTCTTCCTCTGCACAGGTGAGGCTGTATGGGGCACAGGCAGACCAGGCTGTATGGGGCACAGGTCACGCTGTATGGGGCACAGGTCACGCTGTATGGGGCACAGGTCACGCTGTATGGGGCACAGGCAGACCAGGCTGTATTAGGCACAGGTCACGCTGCATTGGGCACAGGTCACGCTGCATGGGGCACAGGTCACGCTGCATGGGGCACAGGTCACGCTGCATTGGGCACAGGTCACACTGAATTGTGCACAGGTCACGCTGTATGTGGCACAGCTCACGCTGAATTGACACTAGGGCAGCTGTGGGGGGGGGGCTGTTTGCAGGGGGGCCCCATACAACATTTTGCTATGGGGCCCTGCTATTTCTAGTTACGCCCCTGAGTGAGAATCTCCTATGATAGACAGAACAGTGGTCCAATGGTGGCCCAGGAGACGGGACTTCCTATTACAGAGGCCGCCAAGTAAACAGGAGATTCTCACTGTATGTAATCTGACAGCACTCATCCTGCCCCCCTTCCTGTCCCCTCCGAGGCAGCTAAAATTGAAGAATTGGCGTATAACACTCACACGTTACTTGCACCTGCTTTTCATTGTGAAAAAGTGAGTGTTATACGCCAATAAATACAGTACTTCTCCTTTTCAATCCTGCAGCCACTGTAAATTTCTATATATGCAATGCAATATGGCTGCATGGAGTTGTTCTGTGCACAGAGTGTGTACTGACCACTCCCCAGAAACATCATTTCCTGTTTGTGTGATTGGCTCACCCATTTTCCCAGAAGGCTGCCTCAGATGCAGGCCCAGTAGATTTCCTCATTAGAGCTCTGCAGCTGCCACAGATGACAGATAATGAAACCACTCCCATTAGACCCACTCATCACAGAGGCACAGAGGAACACACATGGATTTCTTCAGAACAACAAAAGGTAGGAATCTGCAAAAAAGGTTGTTATAATCCTTGCACCTTTCTTTTTTTTTTTAAAATTTTTTATTTAAAGATATGACACAGATACAAATATAACGGTAGCTTCGCATTGCATTTAAACTGTAATGAACTGGTCAAGTATAACAGTCAGAAACTTAACAGTTAAATGTGAGTGAAGGTCATTATTCAGTTAGACTAAGATACCACTCGCCGAAGTCTAATATAATGTAAACTTAAACATCTGTGCCCATCACTTTTTATATCTTTTTTTATAGAGAGAGAAATAGTAAAGTTAGAGAGAGAAGACTAAGGAAAGAGAAGAAGAAAGAGAGATAAAAGATAAATAATTAAAAATTAAATAAACACTCCTGGGAGGGGGGTGGGGAGGAGGGGAGAGACGTTTGCCCCCCGGGGAGCCAAATTCGGTAATACTGAACTGTCCATGGGAATCCTAGACAATGGACCCCGACAGGTATTGGTGGAACTCGTCGGAGAAGCGAAAAAGGTTCCAATGAAACCATCTGGACTTATGTTCCTCTGACCTGTCCCGCAACGCAGAGGTCAGATCCTCCATCTGCTCAATGTCCTTCACCCTCGCAAACCATTGGGCCACCGTTGGTGCAGACTGTTGCTTCCAAAGAGGTGGAATGCTAGCCCGGGCCGCGTTAAGGAGATGCTTGAGAAGGGATTTGTGGTAACGTTTCTTTGACAGGGGAGTAAGGTTAAGAAGAACCGCAGCTGGATTATCCTGAAGGGAGATATCCGTGAGTTTCTGTATGAGCTTAAGCACCGGCTGCCAAAAAGTTTTTAGTACAGGGCAGTCCCAGAAAATATGTATTAGAGTGCCTGGATGTAGGTTACAACGCCAGCAGCGGTCAGATTGTAAAGGAAATATCTTGGCTAACACTGTAGGGGTCCTGTACCAGCGCGTCACTATTTTATATGCGGTCTCTTGGTATTTGCTGCACACAGAGGATTTCTGTGCGAAAAAGAGTATGCGTTCTTTTTGGGGTTCTGTGAAGGTGACTTGCAAGTCTCTCTCCCATTTTGCTAAGAATGGGGGATCTTCTGTGGCGTGCAGTTCCAAGAGGGATTTGTAGGAGGCTGATAAGGATCTCCGAATCGGTCCCTCACCCAAACAGAGCTCCTCAAAAGAGTGGAGCTCTCTGACAAAGTGGTTTGGTTTGGGCAGTGAGCCAAGGAAGTGGGATAATTGATTTATCCTCCAGTGGTCCAACCGAAGTGGAGCCCGACCTGAGAGCAGGCTCTCTGTAGCTGGCCAACCGGAGGACCGCAGGAGCGTGGAGGCCCTCATGAGCCCCTGCGGGGCTTGCGATCGAAAGGACAGGTCAGTGAGGCCAGGTAGGAAATCCGGATGGCCAATAAGTGGCGTCAGTGGAGATGGAAAGTTTCTTAATGAGGCTAAACGGAAAAACCTCTTCAGTTCCATAAGAGTTGGTCCAATCAGTGGGTGAGTGGTCAAGTGGGTGGCAGGAGTTTTCCCAGCCCAAGGTAGTCCCGCCAGAGGGGCTCCGGCCGCCTCCCGCTCCAGCGAGACCCAGAGCTTTAAATCACTGTGACGGCACCAGTCCACCACTCTGGTCATATGTGCCGCGGTATAGTATAGAGCTGGATCTGGGAATCCGAGACCGCCTTTAGTCTTTGGTCTTAATAGGAGTGTTCTGCCGAGACGTGGGTGTTTTCCACGCCAGATGAATCTGATGAATAGTGAGCGAACGACGTGAAAAAATGTTTGAGGTATCTTAACGGGCAGTGCCTGCAATAAGTACAGAAGTCTGGGCATTGCATTCATTTTAAGTATATTGCAGCGGCCGAACCATGAAAGGGCCAGAGAGTTCCATCTCTCTAGATCAGCAGCGAGCGTAGATAGAAGGGGCTGAAAGTTGAGGGTGACAATGTCTTGTAGTTTTGCAGAGATTTTTGTTCCTAGATATTGTATTGAGCGGGCAGCCCATTTGAATGGAAAGAAGGGGCGTAAGTTAGAAATGGTAGAGTCTGATAAGGATACATTTAAGGCCTCTGATTTTTGTAGGTTGACCTTAAAATTAGATAGGGTGCCATAACGTTTTAGCTCCTGTAACAAGGAGGGTAGAGAGGTGAGGGGCTCGGTAATGTAGAACAAGAGGTCGTCGGCATAAGCCGCAACTTTGTGTTGGCATTGATCCGATTGGATGCCTTTTATGGACTGGTTACTTCTGATGTGGCGTAGAAAAGGTTCCAGGGAGAGGACGAACAGCATTGGAGACAGGGGGCAGCCCTGTCTGGTGCCGTTCGAGATAGAGAAAGGGCTGGAGTCAAAGCCGTTTACCCGGACAGTCGCTGTGGGATTCTCATAGATGGCCAAAATCCATGACAGGATGGAATCTGGCATACCCACAAATTTAAGTGTCTCCCGAAGGAAGGTCCAGTCCACCCTGTCAAAAGCCTTCTCGGCATCCGTGGAAAGGAGCAGTAAGGGTATTCGGGAACGTTTCGCTTTTTCTATAATGTTCAGTGTCCGGGTGGTGTTGTCCCTGGCCTCTCTAGTTTGAATAAAACCGACTTGGTCTATTCCGACCAGACGTGGTAATATGGCATTCATCCGGGAGGCCAGGATTTTAGTGAAAAGTTTCATATCACCATTCAGAAGTGAAATGGGCCTGTAATTGGCGCATAGTAGTGGGTCTTTACCCGGCTTAGGGATCACAGATATAGATGCGCGTAGCATGTCAGCAGGGAGATTGTGTCCGTCTAGCACAGAATTAAAGGCTGCCAGAAATGAAGGTGCCAAAATGTCCAGGTATAGTTTGTAATATGGGAGGGTAAACCCATCCGGTCCAGGAGCCTTACCGGGCTGGGTGTCAGCTATTGCGGCTGCAAATTCTTCCATGGTAATAGGTTTAGACAAGTCTACTCGTTCCTCAGTCGTCAGCGTAGGAAGGTCAGTCTCTTGAAGATATTTGCAAATGTCTAGGGTTTTTTGGGGTAGCAACTGAGGGGTGGGGATTGGATCCAGATTATAAAGCTTGTAGTAAAAAGTACGGAAAGTATCCGCCAGCTCCGGGGACGAATGTACTCTGGAGCCCGATGACGAGAGAAGAGCGGGCACATATGTCTGAGAGCGCTTCGCACGTATGGCTTGGGCCAATAGCCGACCACATTTATCGCCGTATTCGTAGAAAGAACGCCGGGCCTTTAGTAGTACATGTTTCGCCTTGTACATGGAATGGTCTCGTATAGCTTCCCGAAGACGGACAAGTTCCGTCTTGGTAGCACTATCGGGCCGACTCTTATGTTGACGTTCCAAAGTGTGAAGTTGCGTTAAGAGGTCTGTCAAGGTTTTAGCACGACGTTGTTTGGCCGCATGACCGTGTTTGATTAGTATGCCTCTAATGACGCACTTATGTGCTGACCATACAATGGCTGGGTTGTCTACAGAATCTTTATTGACAGAGAAGTATGACTTGAGTTCCCGAAGGACGTCAGCGGCAATCTCTGGGTCTTTTAGGAGCGTTTCGTTAAGTCGCCACGTGGATGTCCTGGGGGATGCTTGTGAAATAGACATCTCCCTTGCACCTTTCTAGTGCCGTGACCCCTTGATAAAATTTCCCAAGTTGTGGGGACCCCTAACAGTAAAATTATTTTCGCAGCGTGGGTTGTCAGCACCCAAGGCAAGACAAGTAATTTGCGCCCCTAACCCAGGGACATTTAGCGCTCCCCAAGTCCCTTCCACTTGCACAGTATTAAAACCCCTTTTGGTATATTTTAGGATGTACCACTCTTTCTCTTTGTTCTCCTTTCTTTCCCTTTAACTCTCTCTATCCTAATTTCTTGTTTTTCTTCCCCATCCCTCTCTCTAGCCAACTTTCTTGTTCTTTCTCTTATTCAATTCTGGGGGGAGTTCTGATCAGCCAACTTAGGTGCTCTTGATCAAGATCATCTGCTGATCTGAGAAAAAGAAAACCCCTGCCCATTGGCTGGGACACCCACACACCCATAACCTGACCTTAGATTGCCCTTCTCGTATCTAGTACCACCAAGTATCCGGCCACCTAGTGGTAGAATAGAAAAGTGCAACAAGGCCAAGCTTAGGGAGAAATCAATAGATCTCTAGGAATCAACCAAGATAACCACTCTTGGCAAGTAAATTTGTGAGGAGCTCCCTGATTAAACTCCAGGGGGCTACAATACAATAACCATAATGTGAAAGAACACGCATGTAAATATGTGAAAGCCACATCAAATACTATTTTAAAGATAATCTTGTTTTGCCCATACCCCCCCCCCCTTTGCCCCCTACCTACCTTTAAGCACCTCCCTTGGTAGCCCCCATGGCCACCTTCCAGTACCGCCCCTTTTAGAGAATACAGAACCAAGTACAGTGGTACCTCGGATTGCGAGTAACATGGTTAACGAGATCCCCCCAGAACAATAGACCCCTCCCTCAACAGTAGATCCCCTCAGCAACAATGGACCCCTCCCTCAACAGTAGATTCCCCTATCAACAATAGACCCCCTCCAGAAAAAATATATCTCCTAAATGCCAATATCAATAGACCCTTCTGCAGCCAGCAACAATAGACCCCACCTCCTTTAACAGTAGACCCCCAGTAACAATGGACCCCTTCCTCAACAGTAGATCCCCCCAGCAACAATAGACCCCTCCCTTAACAGTAGATCCCCCCAGCAACACAAGACCCCTCCCTCAACAGTAGATCCCCCCAGCAACAATAGGCTCCCTCCCTCAACAGTAGATCCCCAGCAACAATAGATCCTTCACCAGCAACAACAGACCCTCCCAACTATAAACTCCTTCCAGTGACAATGGATCCCCCAGCAGCCAGCCTCAATAGATTCTCCAGCATATCCCAGCACCCCTTGCCATTACATACATGCAGTGCTAGACGTGTCAGAACTGTGTTCCTGCTGAAAAAAAACCCTGCCTATAACTTTGAACAAATCAAATGATTTGGCTACTCGAACTGGGTGTTTGTTTGTTTTTTCAGCAAGCAAATACCTAAATCCAAAAAGTTGTGTAATTTGAGCACATTACATGTATATAAGGGAAGATGAGTTCTACATTAGGTGGGGATGAATTGCCGTCATAAGTGCCATACTAAATAGTGGAAATGTACATCTGCCTATAGTTCCCCTTTAACTGCATAGCACCTAATTAAAATTATGAATAAATTCAGGCCATCACCATGAAATGCCTGCCGGAGGACACCAGACAATTGTTAATTAAAGCCAAACTTGTTTTTTGCTGCATAATTTCTCCTAAAACGGAGATTCATCAAATGAAGCGAGCGTCGCAGGTTACCATTGCAGAGTAAATTGCTTATTATGCAGGATCTCCACAGATAATCGTTATGAATAAAAAGATACGTGTGTTTAGCTATTTAAATTGCTGCCTTCCTCTGAATAAAAATAAAAGCTGTTTATTGTGCCACACATACACATTTTGTTAGGACTATAAAAGGTGTATTCAGCAGGGTATGCTCCGCTTACAACATCACATCCTGTGATCGCTCGGCTACAAAATCATTTACAATTCTAGAGCTAAAAAAATTACATGTAAGAACCTCTTTTATTTTTGTGTTTGTATATCATTTTAATATATATATAAATTGGGGGGACACCATCTTCCTAAAGTGTCACTAAACTCACATCATAAAAACTATCAGGAAATGGTGTATTACACGCAGGGGCGAACTGAACATTCGGGCACTCGGGCACTGCCCGAGGGCCCCATGCCACTAAGGGGCCCCATCAGGGTTGCCAGCCTCAATAAAACCAGGGACAGTATGTTTTTTTTTTTTTAAATCCCAAGATTATAGCTGCCCCGCCTCTCCAGTACCTTTTCAGTGTGTGTATGTGTATTCTGTGTGTGTATATTGTGTGTGTATACTGTATGTGTGTGTGTGTGTATACTGTGTGGCCCCATAATCTATTGCCTGGGGGCCCCATAATCTCCTATTGCCTGGGGGCCCTATAATCTCCTACTGCCTAGGGGCCTCATAATCTCCTATTTCCCGGGGGCCCCATAATCTTCTCCTATTGCCTGGGGGCCCCATAATCTCCTATTGCCTGGGGGCCCCATGAGTTGTCAGTCCGCCCCTGATTACTTACTATTCATACTCACTGTCACTATGAGATTCTTCAAAAAAACTCTTTGATTCTGCTGCTCTCTATCTCCCCCTTCTGTCCATGTCTCCACTTCAGCCAGGGATTTTGCAGAGCAGTGTTGGCGGCATGGGCGTCCGCAGAACTTTTTTCAGGGGGGGCATCATTTTAGGGTCACCCATGCACTGCCCCTTTTCAACAATGTCATTATCACATTATCATGGTCAGTAGGGCAGGATATAGGGTAGTGGGGGCCCCTGGGATTGAGTCACTTTCGGGCCCTACCCTTCTATACATATGCACAGCTCTATAAAACAGAAATAGAAGAGGACAAGGTGCGCCAGACTCAGTGCAGTATTAAAGAACTTCTGTTTAATTGGACAAGACAAAACAGCTTAATGGCTACTCACAAAAGTAGATAATATATAAGCGTATAAGTGGGAGATACTGTACTGGTATTTGTCCTGGGTCCACGATTAATAAAAGCAATAAAAATTGATAAAATGATTACCATATTTATTGGCGTATAACACGCACCCCAAGTTTAGGAGGGAATTTTAAGAAAAAAAACTTTTAGGAGGGAAGTTTAAGGAAAAATAACTTACATTTAAATGCCCATCAATGCAGCCTTATCAGTGTTCATCTGCAGCCTTGTCAGTGTCATTTGCAGCCTTGTCAGTGTCAGTGTAGCCTTGCTTCAGTGTCATTGCTACCTTGTCATTGCAGCCTTTCAGTTAAAAATAGCGCGGCCAAGATCTCGGCGGCTTTCGGCCGCTCTCGGCGACTTTTGGTGGCTTTCGGCCGCTCTCGGGGGTTTTTGAAAGGGGCAGGGCCCCCTATTGGCCGGGGCCCATGGGCTTGAGCCGAGTCAAGCCCAATGGTAAGTCCGGCCCTGATGGTCAGAGACTGCAGATGTAGTACAGTCCCTAGGATGATTAATGGATAATGGCCCATCCCTCCGGCTGGATAATTGCTCACCCTGGGTTCCCCAGGGGCGACTCTGGTCAGTAGTGTAGCATGTCTGTACCCTGGTATTAGCTCAGTCTTGCTCTCTCTGGTGGCGCTGAGCAGCGTAGCTCTCTCTCTGGCTTCCGCCCAACACACTCCTCGTTCTTTGTCCTGTAGCACTCTCTCCCTCAGCTTTTTTCCAGGCTGCAGTCTGTCAATCTCTCTCTTGATCGAGCTGTAGCCTCCTCCCTGTGGAAAATGGGGCCGCCAATCTTTGGGACTACATGTCCCATGATGCTCTCCTCTCCTAGTCTCCTTTGATTGGCCCTCAGTTATGGCAAATAGGGAAGGAACGGAGCGAGCAGGAAGTTGGGTGGGGAACTGGTGAGAGCCGTCGTCTCTTCTCCCTGACAGGAGAAAGGGGGAAACCTCTGACAGCCCTGCAGCTCGCCTTTCTCCTGTCTCAGCGCTGCCAAGTTCTCTGCTGGACTGAGCAGGGAAAAGAGCCGAAGTCACAATACACTGATCGGGGGCTTGACAGCACCTTGATGGTGTCACCCCACTGGCGCTCCAAAAACGCCCCAAAGATGCTGCTTGCAGGACTTTTTGTCCTGTCCCGCAAGCGCACTGCCACAGTGTGAAAGCACTCTGGCTTTCACACTGGGGTGGCATGGGGGGGTGCGGTTTTCAGGTTTTAGCGCTAAAATGCCTGAAAAACGGCCCCAGTGTGAAAGTAGCCGAAATTAGATGGATTCTGACTTGCTGCAACTTCTAATGCACACTGTGAGAAGCTCTTTCAGTAAGCAGTAAGCACTTTCAGTAAAGCTTCATTTTGTAAAGAATACCCAATCAGGTGCAAGAAAAAAAAAATGCATTTTTGCTTGCACATGAATGGATGACGAGATCAGCTGAGCTTCGCCACATTAACTAAGCTCTGGGGAAAATGAGTGCAACTGCAATTGCAAAGCGCACAGACTATTTGCCTTTAGTGAATCAACCCCTGTGTCTGTGGCTCCGAAATGCGATAGGTAAAATGCAAACATGTCTTCCTTTTTAAAGGTTAACTATACCTAAGACTGATACTTCTATTTCCAGGTGAGTTGAATCACATGTTGGCTTTTTATATTTTTAGGGGACTCCAGTGGCCAGTTCCTGATTCCTTCCAACTATTGCCATTATTGGGCCAAATGATTGTGTAACGCCATAATGTAGAATAAAGAAATAGCTGGTCAGTTATAATGGCTTTGGCAGTGAAAATGTTTACAATGAACTCTGGACAGATATAAAAAAAAAGTGTTGTGCATCCAATAAATAATTAAATGTATTTTAAATGAGACTAGTATAAGTAGTTGAATCTGCCTTGATATTATCCACTGGTAATTCCCTGTAGAACTGACGGTGAGAGGTTGGGTCAATACTCCGAGACAGCCTCTGCTACATCTACTGACAAGTGTATCCAATACAAGGGACATCTATTTAGAATCTTTAGAATAGCTCTTTTGCTTTCGTCATAAGTAAAGTTCAGCAAATGTTACAAATTCTTCCAAATATTTGAAATGATCAGAACTATAGGAGCATTGCCCCAAATGATTGCGTTCAGGTGTTTTCAGTGAAGGTTACTTCTAATGTTTTGTTATGTAAAGACATTTTAGAAAGTTGTACTCTTCTAACCCCGTGGTGTCAGTTTGGGGAAGACCATTTTCTCTTTTAGCATCACTGTGCCCCGGTGTACAAAGCCAGCTTCATAAAGACATGGTTTGAGGGGTTTGGTATGGAGGACCTTGAGTGGCCTGTACAGAGCCCTGTCCTCAACCCTACTGAGCACCGTCCACGAAGAATCCTATCAATATTATTATCAATATAATATAATCATATTAGTTCTGATGTTAATTATTATTCAGTCCATAAAGACATGGTTTGTTGAGTTTGGTGAGGGGGAACATGAGTGGCCTTCCCTGACCTCAACTCTACTGAACACCCTCCATAAAGACATGGTTTGTTGAGTTTGGTGAGGAGGAACATGAGTGGCCTTCCCTGACCTCAACTCTACTGAACACCCTCCATAAAGACATGGTTTGTTGAGTTTGGTGAGGAGGAACATGAGTGGCCTTCCCTGACCTCAACTCTACTGAACACCCTCCATAAAGACATGGTTTGGTGAATTTGGCGAGAAGAAACGTGAGAGGCCTTTCTTGACCTCAACTCTACTGAACACCCTTTATAAAGATATGATTTATTAAATTTGGTGAGGAGGAACTTAAGTGGCCTTCCCTGACCTCAACTCTCTGAACACCTTTGGAATGAATTAGAACCAATTCTCTTCCAATGTCAGTACCTGACTTCACAAATACCCTTGTGGCTGAATAGGACACCCTCCAAAAGGGGGGGGGGGGGGGGGGCTCGGCAACACCATATTGATGTCCATGGTTTTGGAATGTTATTTCCTACAAGCTCGTATAAGTGTAATGGTGTGCGTGGTGGCCTCATAATTGTGCTATTACTTTTATGTCCAGTCACAGTTTGACAGCAGGGAAGTAACCACGCTGTATTGCTTACCTGCAGTAAAAAAAAGGGAGGTCACCTCCCAGCTGTTATATCAGGAAGGATTGTGTAAATCTCAGAACTGGCCGGACTAAAATAAAAATTAATTTGCAAATAAGGCTACGCTGGCAAGCAAAACTCTCTTCTGCTTCTTTGTGGCATAGATTCAACAAAGTGTTGGAAACATTCCACAGAGATTTTGGTCCATAGTGACATGTGATAGCATCACACAGTTGCTGCAGATTTGTTGGCTGCACATCCATGATGCCAATCCCCTGTTCCACCACCTCCCAAAGGTGGTCTATTGGATTGAGATCTGGTGGCTGTGGAGGCCATTGGAGTACACTGGCCTCATTGTCATGTACAAGAAACCAGTGGTGAGATGATTGGAGCTTTGTGACATGGTGCATTATCCTGCTGGAAGGAGCCATCAGAAGATGAGTACACTGTAGTCATAAAGGGATGGACATGGTCAGCAACAATACTGAGGTAGGCTGAGGCATTTAATCAATGCTCAGTTGGTACTAAGGGGCCCAAAGTGTTCCAAGAAAATATGCCCCACACCACTATACCACCACCACCAGCCTGAACCATTGGTACAAGGCAGGATGGATCCATGCTTTCATGTTGTTTACACCAAATTCTGACCCCACCATCTGAATGTCGCAGATGAAATTGAGACTCGTCAGACCAGGCAACGTTTTTCCAATCTTCTATTGTCCAATTTTAGTGAGCCTGTGCAAATTTTAGCCTCAGTTTCTTGTTCTTAGCTGAGAGGAGTTGCATCCGGTGTGGTCTTCTGCAGCTGTAGCCCATCTGCTTCAAGGTTTGATGTGCTGTGCGTTCAGAGATGGTATTCTGCATACCTTGGGTGTAACGAGTGGTTATTTTAGTTACTGTTGCCTTTCTATCATCTGGAACCAGTCTGCCCATTCTCCTCTGACCTCTTACATCAACAAAGGATTTTCGTCCAAACAACTGCCGCTCACTGGATAGTTTCTCTTTTTTGGAGCATTCTCTGTAAATCCGAGAGATGGTTGTGTGTGAAAATCCCAGTAGATCAGCAGTTTTTAAAGTACTCAGACCAGCCCATCTGGCACCAACAACCATGCCACGTTCAATGTCACTTAAAGTGGTGTTCCAGCAAAAATTATACTTTTTTAAATAAAAATACCCCTATAATACACAAGCTTAATGTATACTAGTAAAGTTAGTCTGTAAACTAAGGTCTGTTTTGTTAGTTTATAGCAGTAGTTTGTTATTTTATAAACTTACAGCAGGCCGTGGCCATCTTAAGTGTGGGCATCTGAAGCCAGACTGTATTTCTTCCTGGATCTCATCCTTGCAGATCTTGCACATGCTCAGTGCAGCACAAGCAGTGTAATAGGTTTCAGGTTAGGTTTCCATAGCAACGGCAGTTTCAGAGGAAGTTGCCGCCCCTTCCCAGAAGGCATTGCAATCAGGAAATGATGCGATGGGCCGCGGCCAGGGAGGAGGAAGTGAAAAATGAATACAGCAGATATACAGTAGGTACTGAGAAAAAAAAAATAAAAAATATCCAATTTGTTAACAGTGCACAGTTTAGTGAGGGATACTGAAGAGTTGTAAAAGTGGGTGGAACTCCACTTTAAAATGGTTGTAAACCTCCATGGGGAACTTGTACCTATAGGTAAGCCTCTAAGGTTTACCTATAGGTACTGTAGAAATCTCCTAAAGAGATATTTACTGTGTTGTGCGCCAATGATGTCATCAGCGCATGCGCTGTGAAGAAATGGCCCTCCATGCCATTTCTTCCCGAGCGAGTGCCGTGACTGGCAGGAGTGACATCACACAGCTCCGGCCAGTCACAGAGCTGGAGTCTGCAGCCCTGGAAGGAAGAGCGGTGAAGATGGATGCAGCCTCCAGCGGGGACAGGGCGGGCTTCATTTGCAGGTAAGTGCCACATAATGGGCTAATATGCGATGCAGGGATACAAAAGAGGAAGTAAAACCCATCAGGGTTTACTTCCTCTTAAAATCCCCATTCTTCCCCATTCTGATGCTCGGTTAGAACTTCAGCAAAGTCTTCTTCAACACATCTAGATGCCTAAATGCATTGAGTTGCTGCCATGTGATTGGTTGATTAGCAACTTGTGTTACCAACCAGTTGAGCAGGTGTATCTAATAAAGTGACCAGTGAGTATATATATATATATATATATATATATCTAGATATATATATATATATATATATATCTAGATATATATATATATATATATATATCTAGATATATATATATATATATATATATGCTGTAGTACAAGATGCCAGGGATGGGTCCTAGACAGGAGATATATTTATATATTTTCCCACTATTTGGGTTGGGGCCCCTTTAAGGGAGAGTTCAGGAGACATTTTTAGTAACTCAGAGGTTCTCACACATGCAGGGAGAGGGCTTCTGGGGTAGTCCAGTTTGAGTGGAGTGGGCTGATTTACAGTATTCTCTGAATTTATGAGTCTTCATTTTGGACCCAGATTTTGGTAGCTTTGAGAGACTTTGGGTGGGAAAGTGCCTCCAAACTCTGATTACAGGGACTTTGGTCCCGAAAGGGTGAACCCACCTTAAAGTAGGTGGAGTGTGGAGTAGTGCACAGCTGGGAGAATGTGTGGGCTGCCTACCAACTGAAACGGAGAGTCTGTTTTACTGTGCTCCTGCGGCTTATCTTTTAGCCCAAAACAGAGGAGAATCCTAAACCCAAGTGTAGGACTGAGATATTGGTGGTGAGCCATTTTGTGGTCTTAACCACTTCAATATCCAGCCATAGTAAAATGACGTCCTTGACTTTTAGGGGGGATATCTGAATGATGCCTGCAGCTAGAGGCATTATTCCGATATCATTCTTTGCAGCCGGCGATTCTGTACATGATAAGAATGATCATATCGGCAGTTCCGCCGCTTGATCGTTCTTATAGGCGAATGGAGGGGACATCCCCCCTCCCGCCGCCATCCGGTGGTTCTCCGGGCTCTCTCGTGCCATCGGAGGCCCGGAGAAAGAATCGGCCGACGCCGGATGAGGACGATAGAGATTTCCGGTGACCAGATGGTCTCCAGTCATCTCTATGACCGTTGGAGGCCCAGGTGCGACGTCACGCCCGGGTACCTGGAAATAAACGAAGCCGCGATCGCGGCTGTCAGCATGAGATCGGTGAATTTTTTTTCCCGATCTCATGCTTTCCAGCCTGGAGGAGAGATGTGGGGTCTTATTGACCCCACATCTCTCCATAAAGAGGACCTGTCACATAGATTCCTATTACAAGGGATGTTTACATGCCTTGTAACAGGAATAAAAGTGATAAAAAAAAAAAATTGTAAAAAAAAAGTGTAAAAATAAAATAAAAAAATAAATAAAAATGTAAAACGCCCCTGTCCCCGGGGGCTCACGTTCAGAAGCGAACGCACACGTAAGTCCCGCCCACATATGTAAACGCCACTCAAACCACACATGTGAGGTATTGTTATTTTTTAATTCATGAAACCGTTTTTTTTTTTTAAAAAAGGCGTTTGAAAAATTATTGCGCAAATAACGTGTGAGATAAAAAGCAATGACCGCCATTTTATTCCGTAGGGTGTCTACTAAAAAAACATATATAATGTTTGGGGGTTTTGAGTAATTTTTCAGCAAAAAAAATGATGATTTTTTACATAAAGGAGAGAAGTGCCAGAATAGGCCTGGTATTGAAGTGGATCCAGATTTTGGTGGCTTTGAGAGACTTTGGGTGGGAAAGTGCCTCCAAACTCTGATTACAGGGACTTTGTTCCCGAAAGGGTGAACCCACCTTAACCACTTCAATACCGGGCACTTAGACACCTTCCCGCCCAGGCCAATTTTCAGCTTTCAGCCCTGTCGCAATTTAAATGACAATTGCGCGGTCGTGCTACACTTTACCCAAACAAATTTTTTATCATTTTGTTCCCACAAATAGAGCTTTCTTTTGGTGGTATTTGATCACCTCTGCAGTTTTTATTTTTTGCACAACAAATAGAAAAAGACCGAACATTTTGAAAAAAAACAAGTTTTTCTTTGTTTCTGTTAAATTTTTTTGTAAATAAGTACGTTTTCTTCTTCAATGACGGGCACTGATAGGGCTCCACTGATGGGCACTGAATCTTTTCTCTCTATGTCGAATCTTTTTCTCTCTATGTAGAATAATCTTGGACTAATAGAGTTAAGGTTAGGCACATTCGACGGACACAGATTGTTATTGTCATCATCATGTCGAATCTCCTATTTATATAGAATTGTTGTAGCAACGAAAAGGCAAATAAAGCATTCGTTTATGTCGGATCGTTCTTTTTTGGGAATGTGCACTTTCGTTATCGTTTGTTAAAAATGGACGAAAACGAATGCAAATATCTAATATATATATATATATATATATATATATATATATATATATATATATATATATATACTGTATATATATATATATATATATATATATATATATATACTGTATATATATATATATATATATATATATATATATATATATATATATATATATACAGGGGCGTTGCTAGGTCTACAAAAGATAGAGCCCATAGCAGCGTAGTAAAGAAAGTCATACGTTTGGGCGGGCATACACATGTATATACAGTAATATACATGTGTGTGTATATATATCCCCAGAGAGCCCCCTTACATAAGGGTCCCCAGAGAGTCCCCCCTTACATCAGGGTCCCCAGAGAGCCCCCCTTACATCAGAGTCCTCAGAGAGCCTCCCCCTTTCATCAGGGTACCCAGAGAGCCCCCCACTTACATAAGGGTCCCCAGAGAGCCTCCCCTTAGGGGACCCCTGCAGAGACTCGGGGCTATAGCCCCAAAAGTCACCCCCTAGCGACGCCCCTGTATATATATATATATATATATATATATATATACAGTATATATATATATATTTACACACAAGAATACTGTATATTTATATACAGCAGATGGCTTGGCATTCAACTTTAATACAAAAAGGTCTTTGGAGCAATGGGAGCTAGAAATCAAGACCTTTTTCAGCCTCACTGGTCCATGTGCTCATACTTGCAAGTCCATTGGTTAACCTTCGCTTCTGGTGGGCCTGAAGGCATTTAAAATGGTCCCACCTGTATTCATTGCTGAACAACCAGCACTAATCTAGGTTTTTATAGCAGAGTTCAAATTCAGTCCATTTTTCTACATTCTGCTATCACACGTCCGTGCAGTAGGTATGATAACAGGTAGAACTTATTCCCCACTTATCAATAAAATATATTCCCTGTCTCTTCACAGCCATGTCCTGGCTCTGTGCAGCATAATCACCTATTCTGTCCCCGTGGAGTGAGCCGGAGATGTGTGTGTGATGTTTAGGGGGCATTCAGAGGACAACGAGGTAAGAGGATTCAGCTACCATCAATGGTTTTTATATCTCTGAAATGTGCTGTTATTCTTCTGACAAGATTGATGTATTTATCTAGTTTTCTGTAGCAAGCTAATAGCTGTACCTTGAGTGCCGATCTCAGTCTGTGCAGTGCATCTCAAAAGTCAGTTGTACAGTCTCTGCAGACACGGTTCTTGGTCTTTGTGCATGAAGAAGTTGGTGCTGTAAGGCCACCAGACATAAAACACATGCAAATTCTTTATGAAAAACATATCTTGTAACTTTTATTATATTTGGGATAAGGTTCTTTAGCAAATTGACTGTGCACATTGTAAATGCAGTTGCTCCAGAGGTTAGTAAATTAGGGGAAGCTCTGCTGACTTCCACCGTCCAATCATATGCAAGCAAAAATGCATTTTTTTTTTCCTTGCATGTAAGTATTCTTTGCAAAGTGAAGCTTCATCTCTGTCAGGGCTGGGCTCTCAGCAACTCCCTTCTCTGTTCTCAGGCTGCTCAGCTGTCGGATAATTGTCAGCACTCATTGTTCCACAGTGGCTCACCTGGTGATCATTTCCTGCTCGTCAGTCCCGCCTACAGCCAGCCCCTTCTGGCTATTTAAACTACTTTGCTCCAGGGTGGATTTGATTCAAATCAAGATTTAAATCACTAGTAAAAAGGCTTGATTTAAATCAACTAAACTTAAATCATAATTTTTAAAGGGCAACTGTCATCTCTGTCCTCCTCTGACCCGCTGTTGACTCACCAACAGTCCCATTCACTTTAATGGGAGGGCTGGTGATGCGGCAGTGACACAACAAGGTGAGGGACGTGGCGGCAGAAGGTAAGTGGATGCCGCTAACAGGCGCTGCCATGATGGATCTGAAATGACAGGTGCTCTTTAAATGTAAGGACTTATTCTTGCTGGTAGGTAGAATCTTTAATATTTGCAAACAAGATGAAGGTTTCCTATTTAGAATAATAAGCTGTCAACGATATCAGAACCAATTCAATCATACAGTTTGCAGTGTACATAGATTTGCAAAACAATGGGATAAAGGAATATTCCTGAAGGTTTGAAATTGTGTGAATGCATCAATGCAGTGCATGTTATCTAAGCTTGCAGAGATTGAATGACTTTACCAAAAATGTAAATATTGCAGAATATAAAACCTCATGCTATATAACTAAGCTCCATTTCATGCTGAATAAACAAAAGTATTAATGTATCTTAAATATAAAACTATCTTTACATAGATTTCTAATCCACAAACATTTTATTAAAATACATTTTAAAAAATGAAAAAAATCGATCTAACAAAAAAAAAATCTGATTTAAAAAAAAAAAAAAAAAATTGATTTTTATCCACCCTGCTTTGTTCATTCCTTTCCTGCCTTAACATATCTGGAGATTCTCTGCTGTGTTCCTGTGAAAGACTTTGCCCAGCTGACGTCCCTCCTGGTTCCTGAACCTGTTCTTCTGCTTTCTGCGACTACGCTGATCTCTGATTGCCTTATCACTGGCTTGTTTGACTATCCACTTTGGCTTACGATCTCTGGCTTATGTTTTGACTACGTTTACTGATCTGTACCATTTTTAACATTGCATTAAAAGATGTGATTTTTACTGCATTTTCAGTCTGATTCATGGTTCCTGATAATCTCATTTACTAAGCTCTGGAGCAACTGCACTTGCAAAGTGCATAGTCTATTTGCCTTTAGTAAATTAATCTAATTGTGAAAGATACAGTGGATGAACGGCATCCTCCACTTAAAGTGGTTGTAAAGGTGAAGAAATATTACTGCCATCTGTTCTATCAATCCATCCTACACTGTGTAAATGTTTGCATACAATGATGCCTGTAAATACCTTATTTCAGATCTTTTATGGTTGGTCACATGACCTCTGGCCACTCTGTTCCTCTGATCTAAGGGCTACAGTGGGAGGGGCCGAGATCCCCCTCTGATGTCAACCAAGGAGGTCACGTGACCGCTGTGCTGGCCGCTCAGCCCCTCCCGCTGTAGCCCTTAAATAGGGAAGGAGAGCGGCCGGAGGTCACGTGACCAGCCATAAAAGATCTGAGATAAGGTATTTACAGGCATCATTTTATACAAACATTTACAGTGTAGGATGGATTGATAGAACAGAGGGGCTGGCAGTAATATTTCTTTACCTTTACTCCCAGTTACAAATAGCGGTGGGGGGGGGCGGAGATGGCTCATACATACAGAAGCTGACAAGCAGGGAGGGAGGGGAGAGGGGACGAGAGGAGAGCAACGGGATGACGGAGGCCCATAACCTGACCACGGTAGTCATGGATCATCATCCATGATTACCGTGGTCAGCACACTAAGGGGGACACAGGAACAGGCAGGATCAACCATGTTTTTTACAGCTTAGAAAGGGACAGATTAGATAGCACAAACACTGTGCTGTATAATCTGATATAAGGAAACAGGATCCTTTTTTTTTTTTTTTTAGGGTTACAACCTCTTTATTGGAAATTGGGCTTCATTGTGCACAATTCATTGTTTAGCAGAACTCTGTGGTGTTCAATTGTTAGTTTTACAGTAGTATTTAGGCCATCATATTATTTTTTTAGATTGTGTAGTATTTTCCAGTTGCTCAGTCTTCTTGTTCATAACCCATTTTCCTAATTTCTCCCAATAATTTTCTAATTGCCCACACATGGTTATAACAGGTAATATGGCCACCAGTGTTAATTTCGTCGACAAAAACGTTTTACAGTGACGAAAACAATAGTATAGCACATTTTCCTCCAATGACGAAAACTATGAGGAAAATCAAATCAAATCAAATGATGAAAATATGAGGGAGGGACGTTTACCCTCCTGAACTAACTTCCGTTTTTTCACGGAGCTCCGCCTGCTTCCGCAATCTGCTCCCAGCAAGCAAGTACACCGTGATGAGATGACTGCCAGAGACCTGAGTGAGAGAGCAGCACTGCGCATTACAGGCCAGCCAGGCTAAGGCCTCCCGAGTCCCGACTCCTGACGAGACTGAGTCTGTCTCACTCCCGAGTCCTGACTCACGAGACGACCGTGCCGCCAGGCGCCCAGAGCAGACTGTGATTGTGTGCAGTAACAGTTGTGTAGTACATTACAATTACAGCAGACCTGAGGCCTCCCCTCAGACCACCGTCCATCCAGACTGAGCACTGTGTGTTCAACTGTGCATTACAGGCCTCCTCTGACCACTGGCAGTGGCACCCAGGGCACTGGGCATTACAGAACACCTCTCAGACGACCACCATCCAGCATTGTGCAGTATTACAACAGGCCTTCTCTGACCACAGGCATCCAGGGCACTGTGCATTACAGGCCATCCCTCAGACCTGCCTGAGACCACCGTCCAGAGCACTCTGCAGCATTACAGGCCTCCTCAGATGACCGTCCAGAGCACTCTGCACTGTCTGCAGCAATACAGGCCTCCTCAGACCACCATTCATTGCACTCTGCAGCTTTAAAGGCCTCCTCAGACCACTATGCAGCATTACAGGCCTCCTCAGACCAACGTCCAGAGCACTGTGCAGCATTTCAGGCCTCTTCAGACCACCGTCCAGAGCACTGTGCAGCATTACAGGCCTCCTCAGACCACCGTCCAGAGCATTCTGCAGCATTACAGGCCTCCTTACTGTGCTCAGTCCAGAGCTGTGATGTTAGTTAAGGACAAGACCCTTTGCAAACCATGTGGAGCGACACTCACTGGTAAAAATACAACAAACTTGAAGCGTCATTTGTGGACATTTCGTACAACTCATCCTGAAATTCATACAGGTAAGCACAGTACACTTAACTCCACTTTTGTTGAGAACAGTCTTATCTATGTACATTGCAGAGATTTTTTTTTTAAAAACTTTCTTGCAGTCAGATTGCATACCTTTTGTTATTCTGAAGTAATAGCTGTTTGTTTGTCTGTCATGTTGTGCTCTTAGTCACTGAATCTTAATGGGAGTGATTTCATAATATCTTCCAGCTGCTGTCTACCCAGAATTGAAGTATTTCCGATCTCCAAAAGTAGTTCCTGCACTACTTTTGGCGACTTCGGGGGCGATTTCAATAGACATCTGTGCATGAACCCGCACAGATGTCTTCCAAGTCACCCCCCGAAATCGGATTAAAATGCGGCTTTGAAATTGTGCGGATTTCAAAGCCGTGTTCAGTGTGAATGAGGGCTTATTGTCAAAGCTTAATTGAACAAACTGAAGTTAGAAGCTGATTGGCTACCATGCACAGCTGCACCAGATTTTGCACTCTCTAGTTTTAGTAAATCAACCCCAGTGTGTTACTTATTGATTAAGTATTTGATTTCTGATAGTCGGGGTGTTTTTGACATATGATGTAATGGAGGGGGGGGAGATGTTCTGGACATCTAGTCTTGCTGCCGGTTCACACAGGGGCGACTCCTCAGGCGACCTATCCGCCTGACAAGTCGCCTCCCGTTCTGTACTATGGAACCGTTCTAATAGGAGCGACGCAATTCGCTCCGACTTAGAAAAAGGTTCCTGTACTACTTTGGGGGCGACTTGAGGCGACTTGCATAGACTTCTATACAGAAGTCGTTTTGCAAGTCGCCGTGGAAGTCGTGTGCAGGTTGCCTTGGTGAGGCGACCTGCAAGTCGTGCCACCCCTGTGTGAACCGGGGCTTACAGCTACTACTGGGCCCTTTGAGGGCGACCACAATGCTGATGCGGCCCACAAAGAAATTGAGTTTGACAACCCTGGCATAGACAGTCCAAAATCCAGGTTATGCTATGGGCATAGTTTATACCAGGGATATGCAATTAGCTGACCTCCAGCTGTTGCAAAACTACAAGTCCCATCATGCCTCTGCCTCTGGGTGTCATGCTTGTGGCTGTCAGAGTCTTGCTATGCCTCATGGGATTTGTAGTTCTGCAACAGCTGGAGGTCCGCTAATTGCATATCCCTGGTTTATACTATTGCAGTGAAAAGAAGTATAGGAAGCTGTATTTTTCTGCAATGCAAATGCATGTAAATGCCCAAAGAATAAAGGAGACAGAAGCGACCTCAAAGGAAATGCAAGCTTAGGGAAAATGCATTGCAAATGCGTGAAAAAAAAGGCATGTAAAATGCACGTCACTGCTCATGCAAAAACGTGCATTAACCACTAGGCGCCCACGCTATAGCCGAAAGACGGCTACAGCGCGGACTCCAATTGCCGGGAGGGCATCCCTGGACGTCCTCCTGTTTACTTCCGCATTGCGCGCTCCCGCGGGCGCGCGTCGCAGAAGTTTTGTGCTGGCCGTGTCCCTCGGACACGGCCAGTCACAGATCGCCGTAAACGGCCAATGACAGCGGCCGTTTAAAGTGCGATCACTCTACCAATGAGAGAGGATCTCATATATAAACATATGAGATCATCTCTCATCGCCGGCTCTCCCTCCTCACACAGAGACAGCATGTGAGGAGGGAGAGCGAACCGCTGCTGCGGTAAGTGTAAAAAAAAAAAAAATAAATAAAAATAAAAGTGTCTCCACTGTTATCTGTCCTGCCATCTGCCCCTGCCATCTGTCCTGCCATCTGCCCCTGCCATCTGTCCTGCCATCTGCCCCTGCCATCTGTCCTGCCATCTGCCCCTGCCATCTGACCCTGCCATCTGTCCCTGCCATCTGACCCTGCCATCTGACCCTGCCATCTGTCCCCAGTGCCATGTATAAATGCCATCTGTCATCAGTGCCACATAGTGCCATTTGTCATCAGTGCCACCTGTCAGTGTCACGTGCCATCTGTCATCAGTGTCACGTGTCATCAGTGCCACGTATCAGTGCCATCTGTCATCATTGTCATCAGTGCCACGTATCAGTGCCATCTGTCATCAGTGTAATCAGTGCCACGTATTAGTGCCATCTGTCATCAGTGCCATGTATTAGTGCCATCTTTCATTAGTGCCACGTGTCATCAGTGCCACATATTAGTGCCATCTGTCATCAGTGCCATTTGTCATCAGTGCCACATATTAGTGCCATCTGTCATAAGTGCCACGTGTCATCAGTGCCACGTATTAGTGCCATCTGTCAGTGCCACGTATTAGTGCCATCTGTCAGTGCCACGTATTAGTGCCATCTGTCATCAGTGTCACATATTAGTGCCATCTGTCATCAGTGCCATGTATTAGTGCCATCTGTCATCAGTGCCACATCAGTGTCAGTGCCACGTATCAGTGCCATCTGTCATCAGTGCCACGTATCAGTGCCACGTATCAGTGCCATTTGTCATCAGTGCCACGTCAGTGTCACATGTCATTGTCCTGGTTCTCCAGGGCCTTCAAAAGTGTAATAGGTAGTCAACAAGTCAGATGTGTAATTTATGCTCCTAGAACATGTGATGGCGCTCCCTGCATGTTGGGCCTCTCTATGTGGCCAGGCTGTGAAAAAGTCTCACACATGTGGTATCGTAATACTCAGGAGGAGTAGCAGAATGTATTTTGGGGTGTCATTTGTGGTATACACATGCCATGTGAGAGAAATAACCTATTACAATGACAATTTTGTGGGGAAAAAAAAAAAAAATCTTCATTTTGCAAAGAATTGTGGGAAAAAATGACAACATCAAAAACCTCACCATGCATCTTACTAAATACCTCAGAATGTCTACTTTCAAAAAAGGGGTCATTTGGGGGTATTTGTACTTTCCTGACTTGTTCGGGTGGCAAGAAATGAGATAGGCCACCAGTACTTCAGATGTGATCAATTTTTTATGATTTGCACCATAACTTGTAGACTCTCTAACTTTCACAAAGACCAAATAATATCCACTAATTTGGGTTATTTTTACCAAAGATATGTAGCAGTATAAATTGTGGCCAAAATTTATGAAGAAAAATTACTAATTTGCAAAATTTTATCACAGAAACAAAGAAAAATTCGTTTTTTTTCAAAATTTTCGGTCTTTTTTCATTTATAGCGCAAAAAATAAAAAACCCAGAGGTGATCAAATACCACCAAAATAAAGCTCTATTTGTATGAAAAAAAGGACAAAAAATTCATTTGGGTACAGTATTACATGACTGAGTAATTGTCATTCAAAGTGTGAGAGCGCTGAAAGCTGAAAATTGGTCTGGTCACGAGGGGGGTTTAAGTGCCCAGTTGTCAAGTGGTTAAGCTCACAGTTTCTGATGTGAGTGAGCCCCAAGAGCATCTCTAAGATTAATACTCTGAGGGGCACCTGCATCTTTTGCTTTTCTTTTTCATTCTATGAGACTAGCAGAATCTTTAGATATAAATTGAGACCAGTGCTACCTGGAGGCCTTTTCTTGACAGTACAGCCACACAGGAGGAGACCGCACTCAGAGCTTTCAAAAGTACGGACCAAAGAGAAAAACCTGCAACCCCACAAAGATGATTTTATTATATACTGTGCATTTCATGGCAGCTTGCTTTAAAGGCCACTCTATTCTCTTCATTGCTTTTGTCAAGCACGTATTGGGCCAAATGAGCACATTTTATTAATGGTTCACACCAGCAGGCAATTGGATCTGCAGATTTGCTATTTTTATTGCCTAATGTCAGGTTCCATGTAGTGTGATGTCACTGGGGATGACCTCATGCTGGGATACACAATGAAATTAATCATTAGAGTCAATAATAGCTTGCTATATCCATGGCAAGTACCATAAAAGAACAGTGCAGTTTTCTGCAAGATCACAAATCTGAATATATATATAGGATTAGTAGACCTACTATTACTACTATACACCATTGTGCAGCTACATTACTTTTGGATCAATGCTTTAAGAGCACCTAAAAATTGCCACTTCCCTCGATATGTTCTGAGTCATTGATTGCTAATAGCACATGTTATGTCCACATAATATAGAACACATTGTCGTTAACAGGTGATTGATGGATCACCAATCACATTCAAAGTTGCAAGACAATTTTGAACCTAATTGGTGTCTGTAAGAAAGATCTCAGTTTTTCCACTTGAGGCTTTCTGCCTGTGACTGACAGCTAGGAGCTTGTTGAGGAATAACATTAAGCAAATTTAGTTTGAAAGCCAGGTGACTCCAAATCTATATTAAAATATTCTAGTGAAAAAAGTGATGAGTCACTGGTTATTCATTCATCATCATTTAGGAACTCCTCTCCTGCATCACAAAAAGGGGTTCTCAGATCACCTAATTGCTGGGAAAAAGGAAGTGAGGTGGACTGGTACATTGCCTGCATGAAAAACTGGCTTACATTTAGAACGAGTGCATAACATCATCACATTGTAAACCCAACCCTAACCCTCACTGTAACCCCAACCCTAACCCTCCCTTTAACCTCATCTCGAACACTAACCCTCACTGTAACCCAACCCTTACACTAACGCTCCCTTTAACCACAACCTCAAACACTAACCCTCACTGTAACCCTAACACTAACCCTCACGCTAACCTCAACTCTAACCCTAACCCTCACTGGAACCCCAACCCTAATACTAACCCTCCCTCTAACCTCAACTCTAACCTTAACCCTCACTGTAATCCCAACCCTAACACTAACCCTCCCTTTAACCTCAACTCGAACACTAACCCTCACTGTAACCCCAACCCTAACACTAACCCTCACGCTAACCTCAACTCTAACCCTAACCCTCACTGGAACCCCAACCCTAATACTAACCCTCCCTCTAACCTTAACCCTCACTGTAATCCCAACCCTAACACTAACCCTCCCTTTAACCTCAACTCGAACACTAACCCTCACTGTAACCCCAACCTTAACACTAACCCTCCCTTTAACCTCATCTCGAACACTAACCCTCACTATAACCCCAACCCTTACACTAACCCTCCCTTTAACCACAACTTCAAACACTAATTCTCACTGTAACCCTAACACTAACCCTCACGCTAACCTCAACTCTGACCCTAACCCTCACTGGAACCCCAACCCTAATGCTAACCCTCCCTCTAACCTCAACTCTAGCCCTAACCCTCACTGTAACCCCAACCCTAACACTAACCCTCCCTCTAACCTCAACTCTAACCCTAACCCTCACTGTAATCCCAACCCTAACACTAACCCGCCCTTTAATCTCAACTCGAACACTAACCCTCACTGTAACCCCAACCCTAACACTAACCCTCCCTTTAACCATATCCTCGAACACAAACCCTCACCGTAACCCTTACACTAACCCTCACGCTAACCTCAACTCTAACCCTAACCCTCGCTGTAACCCCAACCCTAACACTAACCCTCCCTTTAACCTCAACTCGAACACTAACTCTCACTGCAGCCTTAACTATAACCCTACCCCTCATATGCCTAATCCTAAATCAATAATAACCCTAATCTTCCTTGTAATACCAACCATAACAATAACCCCTCCCTGTAAACTTAACCCTAACCCTAATCCTTTCTGTAACCTCAACTCCAACGTTAGGCTTCCCTGTACCATTAACCCTTCCTGTAAACCTTACACTAGTTCTCCCTGTAATGCTAACACCAACGGTCCCTGTTTGTCATGATCAGGAGTCAGGCTCTGAGACCAGTAGCTATTGCAGTAGAGAGGCTCCCACCGACCATCAGGATAAATATGCAAGCAGATCACCATGGCGGATTTTGCGGGCTCGCCCGAGGTGTGGGGTCTAAGCACTAAACGGTATTCACCAGAGCCCCTGATGGTGGAGATTGGGTTTTGCTGCATCTTAGTACCAAGTTGAGGTCCTCAGGATTGCCCCACGAGGAGGTGAGCAAGCCGGGGTCCTGTAGCAGGTAGTGATCAAGGAACGAGCTACAGGTCGATAACAAGTGGTTGCAGGTTGGGATCAAGCGGAAGCATACTCGAGGAACAAGCCAAAGGTCAAAAATAAGTAGTAGCAACAGCAGCAGGAGTGACAAGAGGGAGATATTGACTGGATAGAGCACAATATTCTGGTCAACAAGAAGTACAAAGGCATGGCTTAAATAGGAAGATCATGAGAGGGGCAAAGAGTTCAAGGTTCACCAGAAACAAGATACAAGGCAAGATTGTCCACGATCTTCACGGTTCAGATCCAGGTCCTGACACTGTAACCTTGTCTCCCCATGTAACCCTAATACTAACCCTCCATATAACCCTCACATTTAAAGTGGTTCTAAAGGCAGACCCCCATGTTTGACTGCTCCCGTCTCCTCTGTGCTGAAGATCAACTCTTCCTGTCCCAGAAGATTCAGCTTTAGTAAGGGGCACGTTGATTTATTTATCATTGGTATTTATATAATACCGACAATTTATACAGTGCTTATTAAATGTCAGGTAATCAATTTGCAGGTGTTTCATTGGTGTCTTGCCATTATCATTTGTTGCCTTTTTAAAACACTTTTAGCAGAATTTGTTGACATTCAGCAATGTCTGGCTTTTCCCATTCTTCAGTGGTTGCAGTAACACCTGACATATTTATCACCGAGTTGGTGTTACGTTTTCCATCCATGACCGTTCACCATTTTTAAAGGTGAAATCTTAATTCCTTGTGGAGACCTGCTGTGCATGATCAAGCAGGTCCAGGTTCACTGCACTTCCTTTGAGCTTGATTTATAAATAATGGCTGCTTTCAGACACATCACTGCACCAAAATAAAACAGGCACCCGACCTCTGCTTGTTCTGTGAGAATCTGTCGTTTTCCAAAGGAAAATGCTTGGCTGCAACAGGCAGCAGATACTATATGTAGACAATGGGGTTGATTTACTAAAGGTAAAAAGACTGTGCACTTTGCAGTTGCTCCAGGGCTTAGTAAATGAGCAAAAACTCTGCAGACTTCCATCATCCAATCATGTGCAGGCAAAAATGCTGTTTTTTTCCTTATCCTTGCACGCGATTGGGTACTTTTTGCAAAGTGAAGCTTTACCTCATTTACTGAGCTCTGGAGCAACTGCACTTGCAGAGTAATTTTGCCTTTAGTAAATCAACCCCCATGTGGCAGTCTGGCCTTGACTGGAGAGTGCCGTGGTAAAAGCAATGTAGAGTGGTTTTGCATATATTTTCTTTATGCTCAGGATAATTAATGTTTTTTAAAATATTGTATATTTAGGCTGCTTTCACACTGATCTCTTTTTCTTTCTTTTTTTTTTTTTTTGCATTAAAAAAACTGAAGAAAAAAACACCATGAAATCCTATGGAACTCTTCATACTGGTCAGTTGCGGGTCCATTGCGTTTTTCAAAGTCCCGTCTGCTGCAGTTTTGTTGCGGTAAAAAAACCCATCAAAAACACGTCAAAAACGCACACATGTCCATTTTTCACAGGATCAAATCACAGTGACAATGTGACAAAAACGCAATGCATATGAATATAGCTTTATAATTACAGCCAAAAAATGGAGCTGCTTGCTCCTTTGCTAATGTCTATCTGTCTATTCTTAGCTGCTGTGCTAAAGAAAAGCCTGTTGTTTACAGAGCTTAATAACACCTGCGGAAATTTACACAAGTAATTAAATTTGTGGAAGGAGTTGCTTCACCCCTTCTTTGCTACTCCTTTCTTGTTCTCCGTTTGGATGGCTCTGCATTATTTTTAAATCGGAGAAAGCACCTGTAAGTTGTAAGCAGAGTCCTCCCACTCCTTCTGTATTGAACTGTATTGTAATATAGTATAGCTATTATATTTTCTGTGAAAAACCCTGATGAAGGAGACAGCATCCATCTCTGAAACGTGTCGGGTTCAAGAAGTTTTATCTTTCTTTGCATTTTTGTATACACTGTATCCACGGTTATGTGCAATATTCAGTATATATTTTCTAATAAATGTTAAATATTTTTCTACTATTTCTCATTGTTTATGTGCTAGTTCCTTAAAAGTCCCACCCTAGGGGTTTTTTCCTCTTTTCTGTATTGTAATTGTACTGTCTCCTTTGCCATTGTAAAGCGCTGTGCAAACTGTTGATTCTAAATAAGTCCTGTATAATAATATTAATAAAATTTAAATACAGTATATGTATATTTAACTATAAAACCTAGAATTTGAGCCTGCATCGACATTTGCATTTTTTAAATGTGTGCAAAATTGTGCTGCATTTGCGCGTATTTTTGCACCCTATGCATAGGACGGTCCATTGATTTCAATAGGCTGCCCTGCACAGGGCAAACGTTACAAAGTAGCTAATGTACTTTTTGAGCATGAAGCTTTGTGCATTTTCCTGTATTTAAGGCATGTTTTTAACGCAACAAATGCTCTTTGTTTCTTTTTGCTGTGTTTGGGGTGCCTTTAACAGGGAATGGCAATGCAAGTGTGATAGGTATTCTTTGTGTGTTTTGAAAACGCGCGCTTACAAAATGCTGAATTGTGAATGCAACCTTAGCTTCTGGACATGAAAGCTTCCACCCCTCTTTAGCTAATCGCCCCATTTATGAAAAAAAAGAAAGGCTAAATTCCCACACATGTTCCATCAACGGGGTTCTTACAGGGCCCACATGGTCCATCAGCAGAGTCCTCGCAGGGCCCACATGTTCCATTAACGGGGTCCTCACAGGGCCCACATGGTCCATCAACAGAGTCCTCACAAGGCCCACATGGTCCATCAGCAGGGTTCTTCTAGAGTCCACATGGTCCTTCAGTGGGTTCCTTGCAGGGCCCACATGTTCCATCAGCGGAGTTCTCGCAGGACCCACATGGTCCATCAGCGGGGTCCTGGCAGGGCCCACATGTTCCATCAGCGGTGTCCTCTCAGGGCCCACATGTTCCATCAGCGGAGTCCTCGCATGGCCCAGATGTTCCATCAGCGGTGTCCTCTCAGGGTCACACATGTTCCATCAGCGGAGTCCTCGCAGGGCCCACATGTTCCATCAGCTGGGTTCTCACATGGCCCTTCAGTGGAGTCCTCACAGGGCCCACATGTTCCATCACCGGGGTTCTCTCAGGGCCCACATGGTCCATCAGCGGAGTTCTCACAGGGCCCACATGTTCCATCACCGGGGTTCTCTCAGGGCCCACATGTTCATCAGCGGAGTTCTCACAGGGCCCACATGGTCCATCAGAGGGTTCTTGCAGGGCTCTGAAGACTCCAAACTTCTGGTCAGCTGTAGGATCGCATTAAAGTGGTGGATTATTGGCTTTTTTTCTAGAAGAGCCCCCGCAGAGGGTCATGTGATGACCCATTCATTAAGTAAAGGGAGCTTAGGAAGGTAAGTAAGTGGGTGGTAGGGGTGGTTGGGATGTACAGGTTTGTAGATTTTTTTTTTTTAATAAATAGTATTAATAATAAAAAAAATTTAAAAATATTACATTTTGTTGTTAACCTGACAATAAGTGTGCTGTATCGTATCAGGTTGGCCAATGCTCATTGTGAGCCAGGCTAGCCTAGTTCCTGCAGTCTAAGCTCTGTACAGGCCTGGCATTGCTAAGAATAGTTTACTTTCATTGTATGCACACATTTATATGTATAATTTATCTGCTTGTCTGCTACTTATTGGAGCCAAGAACATTTACAAATAAAATACATTTATCTCTTAAGAAAAAGAACAATTATAGCAAGTGCAATGATATAGCTAGCGCAGATGGTTGCAGAACTGTCAGAGCTTGGTCGTCTAGGATTGTAGGAACAGCGATCGTAAACACAGACAAAACCATTGCAATTACTTTGATAAATGAAAGGCGGTTGGATCTGTACTAGATAGGCTTGTATTTCTGTATAGCACTTTGGCTGTGTGTATCAGATGCATAATATATTGAGCTATGAATGGGAGCTCATGAAAATGTATGCCCTGTGAGGCTGATATCTTGTCTTCAAGGTTGTGAAAAAAGAGACTGAATCATTACACTGAGCCATTAAATGCTCCTTCTAGTGGCGAATCTACAAATTTCAGTATTTAGTACAAAAATATGAAAGAAAAATGTGAACGTCTCATAAAAACCAAATCGGCCATATCATTGATACTGTGAACTTGTGCACTTTTTTCTGCATGAATCCCGGCTGCTGCATCCAACAATAATGCTGTGTACACACGAGCGGACTTTTCAGCATCAAAGGTCCGACGGTCTTTCCGACGGAGTTACGACAGACTTTTGAATGACCGGACTTGCCCACACACGAACGGACTAAAGTCCGGCCGACAGTCCATTGGTTTGAACGTGATGACGTACGAAGGGACTAGAATAAGGAAGTTGATAGCCAGTAGCCAATAGCTGCCCTAGCGTCCTTTTTTGTCCGTCGGACTAGCATACAGACAAGCAGATTTTTGGACCGGACTCGAGTCCGTCCGAAAGATTTGAAACATGTTCTAAATCTAAAATCCGTCTGATTTTCGACAGCAAAAGTCCGCTGAAGATCTGATGAAGCCCACACACGGTTTGTTCCGTCGGACCAGTCCGGTGGAAAAGTCCGGTCGTGTGTACACGGCTTAAAAGTGACCATAGACAAGGACATATCATTAGAAATGATTAGAGATGAGGTATCTACTTAGCAAATGAGAAAAATCTTCTTTCTGATTTGGTTGGTACAGTGAGGGGAAAAAAGTATTTGATTCCCTGCTGATTTTGTATGTTTGCCCCACTGACAAAGAAATGATCAGTCCATAATTTTAATGGTCGGTTTATTTTAACAGTGAGAAACAGAATAACAACAAAAAAATCCAGTAAAACACATTTAAAAAAAGTTATAAATTGATTTGCATTTTAATGAGTGAAATAAGTATTTGACCCCTTCGCAAAAACCCTTGTTGGGAATCACAGAGGTCAGACATTTCCTGTAGTTGCCCACCAGGTTTGCACACATCTCAGGAGGGATTTTGTCCCACTCAAAAAATGTTTTTCTTAGTTTCTGTCAGTAAATTTTGTAAAAAAGTAATTTTTCTCCTTCACTGATGTGTGCTGATGAGGTGGCACTGATGGGCACTAATAGGCTGCACTGATGGGCACTGATGAGGCGGCACTTATGGGCACTGATTAGGTGGCACTGATGAGGTGGCACTAAAATGCCGCACTTATGGGCACTGGTATGTGGCACTGATGAGCACTAATAGGCAGCACTGATGGGTGACACTGGTGGGCACTGATAGGTGCCACTAATGGGCACTGATGGGCAGCACTGATGGCCATTGATGGGTGGCACTGATGGGTAGCACTGATAGGCGGCACTGATCGCCAGCACTGAATGGCATCACGAATGGGCACTGATTGGTGGCACTTGCGGGCACTGATTGCTGGCACTGGTGGCGCTTTATTGTAATCAGGGCACTGATGGTTAGTGCCCTGATTACACGTCTCGATGTACCCTGCGAGGAGATGCCACTGATCGTCTCTCAGCACCACACACTCTGTCAGTGCGAGGTGATGAGAGACAATTACCGGCATTTCCGTGTTTATAGGTGACCGGCTGTGATTGAAAAGAGCCAATCACATGGTTAAAGAGCCACGGCTCTTTACAGAGATTGGGGTCGCGCTGTGTCCTAGCAACACGGCGTGGCCACGATTGCTTTTTCTTACCTGAACCCGATCGTTCCAGCGATGAGCACGAGCCCAGCAGCTCTAGCCGCTGTCATGGGTCCTTATTGCATAGATTGATAGCAGTGGGAGCCATTGACCATCAAATCCAGTGACACAGAAGCCAGGGGTGGGGCAGAGTCCTGCTGTCTGTGTCAATGAACACAGCAGCAGGACTCTGGAGAGTGCCTTCCAAGTGCCCCTATGGAAATCGGCTTTCCGTGGGGGCACGCGCCAAAGAGGAGGAGCCTGGAGCGCCGCCAGGGGGACCCCAGAGCAGGTAAGTATGACATGTGTTTTTTTTTTTTTTTTTTTTTAAAACAAACCTTTACAATCACTTAAGGCCCCTTACCCACGGGCGGCTCTCCTGCCGCTGGTAAAAGCATGTTTTTTTATTTTGAAATTCCAAGACTCCAGGCACATCAATCACTTGCGGTTGTACATTGCAATTAACAGCGATAACTTGCATTTACATGCAGCTGCAGTGGAACATTCTTGCCATTTCTGATGTGCTTCCTGTTGCTTTTCTTTCTTTTGTTGGCACTGCTATCTACAGGTGCAATAGTGCACTGTCATTACCTGCGGTTATGTACAGATACCTGCGATAAATTGGTCCCAGACGCAGTCAAAGAAATTTTTTCTAATTGCACAAAACCGCATGTAACGAAACCGTTGCTAAACGCAGTCGGTGAACGGGGCCATAGGAATGCATTGTCTGAGTTTAACTGCGATAGATAACTTAATCTTTTCGCAGCTAAAAGCTGAATTCTATCCGTCCGTGTGAACAGGGCCTTAACCACTTCAGCCCCGGAAGATTTGCCTGCTCAATGACCAGGCTATTTTTTGTGATGCGGCACTGCTTCACTTTAACTGATAATTGCACGGTCTTGCGACCCAAACAAAATTGACGTCCTTTTTTTCCGACAAATAGAGCTTTCTTTTGGTGGTATTTGATCACCTCTGCGGTTTTTATTTTCTGCGCTATAAACAAAGGAAGGGCAACAATTTTTGAAAAAAACACAATATCTTTTACTTTTTGCTATAATAAATATCCCAAATTTAAAAAAACAAAACATTTTTTTCCTCAGTTTAGGTCGATATGTATTCTTCTACATATTTTTGGTAAAAAAAAATCGCAATAAGCGTATATTGATTGGTTTGCACAAAAGTTATAGCGTCTACAAAATAGGGGATAGATTTATGGCATTTTTATTTATTTATTTATTTTTTACTAGTAATGATGATATTGGACAAATTGGACACTTTTGACACATTTTTGAGACTATTAACAATTATACAGCGATCAGTGCTATAAAAATGCACTGATTACTGTATAAATGTCACTGTCAGGGAAGGGGTGAACACTAGGGTGCGATCAAGGGTTTAACTTGTGTTCCCTAGTGTGTGTTCTAACTGTAGGGGGGATGGGACTGACTACGGGGGGAAGGGAGATAGGTGTTCATACTTAGTATGAACACACGATCTCTCTCTCCTCTCCCCTGAGAGAACTGGGATTTGTGTGTTTACACACACAGATCCCGGTTCTCACTCTGTCACGAGCGATTGCGGGTGCCCGGCGGCAAGAGACTGGCACCCAATCTTTCCACCTTGCACCACACCAACTATGCGTAGTAACCTGCACACTGAAGAGGAATGTCAGTCCTTTCTGACTCTAGGGGTCACCATCAGGCCCTTGGAAGTCAGGGAGACCACTACATTTTTGACGTGGGTCTCAACGTCATTTTTGCTGTGGTTGCCCCTGGCAACAGACTGCAACTACACAAGGATTTCCACTGGCTCCATGGGAGAGTGGCAAGTAACATCCTTATTCCTCAGAGACTGTGTTAATATCCTTGTGAACTGTGTGGGGAAGAACCTAAGTGTCTTTTTGCTCTTGGGAGATTGTCAGCATGGTCTTTTGTCACTTTACGCCAGTGCTGCAAGGGTTAAGGCAGACTCCATGATAGTTTTGGCGCGCTGCTGGACAAAAGAGGCAGGCGCTGAAGTCACTGAAGAACATGTGAACCAATCCTTTGGCAGAGGAGGAGTTGATGCTCTGCAGAGGAGGAGAAGGGAAC